>NC_090187.1:23635994-23935994 GCF_024679245.1 Pseudorasbora parva
ATGTGTGTGTGTGATTCCGTGTGTATGTCAATGCCGAAATGAACCATTATGTGTGTGTGTGTGTGTGTGTGTGTGTGTCAACAATGTAAATGGATTCCTAAACGTACTAAATTTTGTTTGTTTGATTTTTATTAAAAATGAATGTTTCTTGTGATGGGTAGGTTTAGGGATCAGGGTTTGGTGTAGGCAATCATTATTGTGATTGAAATGGCCAAATTAAATGTTTAGAATCGGTTGCAGGGCATTTCCGCTGAACTGTTTTTTTCTTCTTTTTTTTTTTTGGGGGGGGGGGGGAGGGGGTCAAGCATATGACATCATACCCATGTGCCTTGAGAAACTCATCGCGACCAGGAACGCCCAATAGGCGTTCTTGTTTCATGACGGGAGCGCCCAATGCACAGCTGGACCCTTCTCCCATTGGAGCCAGATGCCTGTCCGTGTCATTGTCTATGGACCAAGCACCCATACCCCCGGAGTAGAGTTGAGGTCCAGATCATAGAACCTCAGAAGTGTATGTGGCGAGGGACCACCCCACTGCATCACAAAATTATTGCAGGGATGCCCCTGATAATAATGATTTAGAAGCAGTTTTGTCAGGGTAGTATTGTAATTGTCTAATTATTAGTTAGTCAACGACACAGAGCTCCCAACACTGGGCCTTGAATCAAGCACCAAGACTCTTCCACATCACCAAGGCACGAAGGCATCTGCACGTAACCTTGATAATGCAAAATGGATTTGCCCTCAGTGAAAACTCCTTGTTCTTGAGCCACCACTGCAATGGTCTCATGTACAACAGGCCACAAGGTATAACGCTGGACACTGCTACCATCATTCTTAACAGTCTCTCTGTTTGACAGTGAGTGATTGGTCAAGCTTTACCCCTTTGAGAGAATTGACCCAATCAAATTCCAACTCACACCCAGATACATAGTTCTCTGTGCCGGAGAAATAATGCTTTTCTTGGAGTTTAGGCTCAGCCCCAGCTTTCTCATGTGTGCGAGAACAAAATCTTGATGTTGAACCGCCATCTGAGTGGGCTAAGATAACCAAGTCGCTGATTTAATTGAGTATCTGTATGCAGTCGTAAGGGGACCAGAGCTGCATCGATTTTGTGAAGATGCGAGGTGACAATGCTAGACCAAATGGAAGAACCCAATGTTGGTATGCTTCTCCCCCAAATGCAAACCTCAGGACTGCCTGTGCTGTAGAAGGATGGATACATGGAAATATAAGTCTTTTAGATCTATCTTGACAAAACAGTCCTCAGTCCTGATCTGTTTCCTTCTTTTGCCCAATGAAGTACTAGCTGTAAAACCCTGACTTCGTGCTGGTAAGGACCCTCTCTATAGCCTCTTTTCGCAGAAGAGTCTGTTCTTCTCAAATCATAACCAAAGCCTGCTCTGGGCCCACCATTGTGAAACTGGGTGGACGACATCTGAACTGAATGATGTAACTCTTTTTTTACAATCTGCAGAACCCAATGAGATATATTTGGAAGATTCTCCCACTCTGCCAAAAAATTCTACTAAATTCTACCCCCCCACTACCAGCCTCTCGATACTGGCCTCTGAAGTACTCTGCACAGCAAGCGCAGCGCCCTGAAGAGGCAAACCGGCAAGATATGACTGGCTCAACTGCACTGTGGCCCTCGTCAGAATTGCAGTGGGGTGTGTGGATCGAAGGGCACCAAAGGAAGGCGGGCACGTATAATGAGATGGACCCCGTCTGCCTTCAGAGGAGACTACCCTCATGGCCCTGACACCACTGGCATCAGTGTTTTTTTTTTTTGATGCAGCCTTCTTAGAGATAATGACAGTCCTAAAATCTGTCTGTCTTCAAAGGCTGCATCAGAGAGCATATCCCCCTGCCCACCATTTATGTGGGGGAGTAGGGGTGGCGACACTCTGTTTTTGTTGCACTCGATGTGAGGAGCTTGTACTTAGCTTTTGCTGCTCCTGCCCAGCAGCAGGAGCCTGGGGTTTTCAAAGAAGGAGCTGCTGGAGTGCCGCTGCTTTCTTTTTGGCCCCCTGGAACCTGTCCAGTATTATCAACGTCATTGAGCAGGCCATCAGGAAACAGCGGGGCATCCAGCAAGAAGCTTTTATCCTTTTCTTTATTTCGGTCAGATTTAGCCACAAGTGCCTCTCCATGACCATCAGGGCTGACATAGAATGGCTGATAGATTTGGCCATTTCCTATGTGGCATGGAGTGCTAAATCTGCCGACGATCGGAGCTCTCTGATCATTTCAGCTCCGATGTCCTCACTTTCCACCAGGTTTTTAAGCAGGTCAGCCTGCTTTGCACAATGGACATTGTGTGCAAACAAGCTGCGGCCTGACATTCAGCTGAGTATGCTTTGTCAACCATCACTGAAGTGGCTCTTAATGGCTTGGTGGGCAAAGTAGGGGCTTTAAGGGACGATGCCGATTTGGGGGAGAGATGGATCACAAGCGTCTCTTCCACCCTCTGCATCGGCCCATATATATATATTAGGGGTGTAACGATACGCGTATTCGTATTGAACCGTTCGGTACGAGGCTTTCGGTTCGGTACGCGGTACGCATTATGTACCGAACGGTTCTTGGACTAATTAATTAGATTTGGAAAATAAAAAAGTGTGAGAAATATAATAATATGCGTTCAACAAGGTAGCCCAATAACCAAAACGACATAACAGGCAATGCCCCTGACACCGCCGAAGTGAAAGAAAAAAAAAAACACCAAATATGTTTTAGGCTGCTCAGTCAAGTGCTCGCTTACTCAGTAGGCTACGCGCTGAATGCTCGTGGCAAAATGGCTATTGCGTTTAACAAACCAGAAATAGAAGATCCTCCAATAACCAACAGGTCTGGTGTTTGGGAGAACTTTGGATTCTTGGTAAGCTATGATGGTGTTGGCAAGATTGATGGATTAAAAAACAACGGTATGTCGCATTTGCTGATGGTACAGCAGCGGGAATAATTCATGCCATGTCAATCAAAGCCGACAACAAGACGATCTTGTTGTCTTTACGCCGACAACAAGACGATAAAAAGGAGAAACAGCCACAAACTATCCCACAAACTATCCCCGCAGCATTTAGACAGACATTTCCAACTTATTCAAATGGCAAAAGACATCACCGCGGCGAGTGGTCCATTTATAGCCGCGGATATGAGACCTAAAGCCCGTTTCACACATACTCTGTCTGCAGTGCGTGTGCGGTGCGTATTTTTTTTCCGTACCCATGTTAACGGATGACAGCTTTCAAACTGCACGCGGGTGCTGTCCGTCAGTCCGTTCCAGGTGCGCTGCGTCTGCAGCAGTGTACGGATCGTTTTCGTACCGAGGCTATTTTTTGCTGCGCTGCGTTGCTGCATTAAAGTGGTAGAGCATTGTTCGCATTAAAATAAACATGTACTGAAGCGAAAATCTAGTAATTTCACCACAGATGCATCTCATTTAAAATATACTCTTGTTTCAAAGTCAACACATGGCTTTTTTTTTCTCAAGTAAAGCAACAAAACGACACCTTACCTGGCAGGTTAAAAAAAATGTGCCATAATGGATAGCACTCGTACTTTCTTGGAGGTGAAAAGCAAAGTTCTTTTTGACCTGCAGGATTTCTTTTAAAAGGGTGTAAAAACGAAAGTAAAGACGAGAGTCGGCTGTTTTTGAATAGACTATTGTAAGTTTCTAATTTAAAATGTTTGTGATTTAAGGCTATAAACTATGTTTAAATGTTTTGCCACTTGTGTGAGCTAAATCTAAAGTATATAAATATGAATAAATGAATTTAATAAAATGTTGTTTAAATGTAGTAGGCTACGTAACCTGACTTCTATTAAAGAGTAAACAAAGAAAATTGGAATTCTGACGAGGCATGTTCAGTAAAAACTTTTGGATTTTAAATAAAAAATAATGAATAAATGCTGTGTTTGTGATATGCAACAGCGGATCAGTTGCGGACTGCAAACGCAGCATATGTAAAGCACTACAGGGTGTGGGGCTCCTGCAACGCACACGCAACGCAACACGCACCGCACACGCTAATGTAAAGAGCTAATGTTTTATTCCTGTAACTACATAGAAGATGGGTAAAATCATACAACAACAAGAAATCATACTTTGTTAGTTTTAATAAAATAATAATAAAAAAAGGTAATTTCTGCCAATTTTTTCTTTTTGCTGTATCTAAAACATACCGAACCGTACCGAACCGAACCGTGACACCAGTGTATCGTATCGAACCGAACCGTGAATTTTGTGAACCGTTACACCCCTAATATATATATATTAGTCTTTATATGTCTTTAGTCTCCCGATGTTGCTGTAAGTGGACGTTTGGGGACTGAAGATTCTGGATGAGACCGGTATCTTCCATGACCTTCACGAACGGCAAGCCTCTTTGTGGAAGATGAGCAACATGCATACTTTTTACTGCTGAAGATTCCTGCGTTTCTTGTGGCCAATCCAAACTGAGCCTGGCCACCACTAAACTCAAAACGTCCACAAGCTCCTCACTCGCAGGGGAATTAGAGCTGGATAATTGCAATATCGATGCCTACACTGGGCCCGAAAAATGCAGTGCGTTCTTCCAAACCCCAGATACACTACCCCAGAGGCACTAGACCTGACTGGTGAGGGCAGATAAGGCAGAGCCCGTCTCTAGCCCCACTCTCAGATCCATCTGCGAACCCCACGACTGAAGCTTCTGCTCTGTCTCGTTCTGATTTACAAACACTCACAGTATTCGGAACCAGTTCCTTCGAGAGCTGACTGAGCATGCTGCACTCCCATACAAACAATAAACATCACCACATGATGTTAACGTGGGCAGGGATGAATACACTTTCTGAATTGTTGTTTGCTCGCCATTTGTGTATATCAGTCTCCCCAGTGTAAATGTTAATACATTTTGTGTGTGTGTGTGTGTGTGTGTGTGTGTGGTCAAAACTCCTGTGTAATCTCAAATACAGACGGACAAAAATACCAAAACTGACAGACAAAGATACATAGAGCGCTTGCTGAAGGAAGCTTACAAAAGCTAACTGTGGTGGATGCCTATGACGTTCCGTCACTCCACTGGACTTACTACATACATGCTTTAAATGCTACAACGCTAGAATGCTACAACGCAGCGCCATTTCCATTGAAAGAGAATTTAGCTTTCATCACAGGATTGAATGACATTTTAGATATAAACAGGAAAAAAGGTATATGAAATTGTAATATTTTACAGTATTATTGCTTTTACTATTGTTTTGATTAAATAAAGGCAGCCTTGTTTAGAGTATATTTTCTTCACACTTAATATAGTAAACTATTTTATAATAAACTAAATATAATAAAATAAAATGTAGATTAAAGCATGTTATATTATAATATCTTATTTTGATTTTGGGGTCATATTTAACCCAGACATGTTCTTGTTTTCGTGGTATTCATCCAGGCAGAGCTCAGAATAACACTGGAACATCTTAAATCAAATGTGGCCTCTTTCCATCCTAATCATGTGAGATCAGCCTCTTGTTTCCACACATACGGCCCCCATGCCCTCCTGGACCATCAGTGGCAGCCTGACTGAGCAACCCTTCCCTTTTTGCTGGATGACAAAGACCCTGCCCAGGGACAGCCGATGACTCTGAGCGTGTCAGACAGATGGGGTGGCTGTGCCGATGCTCACCCTGACTATGTTGAATAATGAATAGAGATACGAGAGAACATGAAAAATAATGAAAAATGCTATGATGACTTATTTTCTTCTAAACATATCACCTTTCCTCTGTGCTGGTTTGTCCTTGCATGCAACGTGCAAGCACCCCTTGTGGTGACTTTGAGAACACAATAACGTGTGAAATGAAGCCTGATTAGCTAAAGATTCTGCATCAATGTACATGTGTATGTATACAGACATGATTTTCAGATCATTTTAACCAGTGTTTCCCCAGAGTGGCTGCTCAATGACTTGTGAAAGAGCTCCATCACACTGTCTCCTGTCTCATGAGGTTAATCACAATGACCTGTTTAAACATTCATCTCGGATGATCCAATCACAAGTAGTCAGCTGAGACAGACTACCTGGTATTAACTTGTCTCCAGTGACCACTTGCGATTCGATATTGTCAATATTTTCAAGGGACGGCTTTGATTTCCCTGCATGTGTCGTGTAAAGGTTTAAGATACACACTTCCATATGTGATAGTTGTTTTCTGATTATAATGTTACTGCATCAGTAATTTCTTATAATTTGAATAAAGAGTACACATCTAAACAGGAATTTGTAGCCCAAACTTTTGTAGATATAAAAAGTAGATTAGAGTATAGAGTAGGCCTACTTTTTACGGAAATAATGTGCTTTGCATTCAGTTAGCACTTAAGTTTATTCTTTTAATGTTTTCAGTAAACTGCCATTAAATAAAAATGTGTTGTAGTTTAAATTTATATTAAATACAATTAGTAATTTTTGACCACCTACACTCAAAAAAAGGGATTGCTGAATTCACTTAAAAAGCAGTGTCAAGTGGGTTGAGTAACTAAATTGACTGAACAAACAATTTTTAAGTAAAGCTGATAATATTAGTTTTTAGTATACAACAAATTGGTATCGTCAGCTTTACTTGGGCCCTATTTTAAGGGGTCATATAATGACATTTTTGTACAAGTTAATATGATTCTTTAGTGTCTAAAAGAACACTTTGTAATATACTTTAATAAAACATACTCAGTATTGTAATAAAACTACACGCCCGCTGCATTGTCTAAAAGGCTTGTCTCTATTCTTTTAATGAGTCATGGGTGTGTTAGGTGTAACATGCAGTCAACCAATCAGAGTTTCTTATTCCCTTTATAAGCCAATTGTACTTGCACTGTGGCAGATTCTGTATTTATGTGATGGAATTGGCCCCACTTTATATTAGGTGTCCTTAACTACAATGTACTTACATTAAAAAAAAAAAAAAAGTAAAACTTTTGCTGATATTGAGGTGCGATACGGGTAAAGTTAGGGACAGGTGTGGTAGTATGTTAGTTCACCCAAAAATGTAATTTATGACTCATGTCTAATGTTGTTCCACACCCCTAAGACCTCCGTTCATCTTCAGAACACAGTTTAAGATATTTTATATTTAGTCCAAGTGTGTATGAAAGTGTATGCACACTATACAGTCCATGTCCAGAAATGTAATAAAAACATCATCAAAGTAGTCCATTTGTGACATCAGTTAGTTAATTAGAATCTCTTGATGCATTTTGGTCCAAAAATAACAAAAACTACGACTTTATTCAGCATTGTCTCCTCTTCCTTGTTTGTGTTCAAACCTCAAATAAAGATTCAAATGGTTGTGAATCAGCGTATTGATTCATGATTCGGATCGAACTGCTAAAACTGCTGAAATCACATGAAAGGTACATTTAGAGAAATACTGATAGATACTAGGGGTGTAACAATATATAATGTGGTATATTGTCGAAACATTTTTGCATCTCGATATCGCACCACCATATCCTGGTACGATTTATCGCGGTGCAAAGATTTTTCAATATGTATCAGAGTTATGGCGATTTTTTTTTTTACAATATGATGTCCGTTTTATTATATTGGTTGAGCTTCATCTGTGTCACATGTGCATTAACTTCTGCCTCACACGTGCATTTGCTGCTGCCTCATTCATGCATTCAATGCATTCACGTTTGAACTGACCAGTAGCAAAATGAGTTTGACTGATATCCAAATAGAGGATTCCCCATCGACTTACAAGTCAGACGTTTGGCAGCGTTTTGGTTTTCCAGTCACTCGACAGGAGGACGTAACAGACAAAACACAAACTAAGTGTAAATACTGTAAACAAACACTGTTCTACACAACGTTGAACACAAATATGATATGACATTTAAAACGGCACCACAAGGACAAACTCTTGCAAGCGGCAGCGAAAAATAGAGTGAAAGAAGGCCAAACATCAATACAACATAGTTTTGCTTCAACGTGGTCTCAGTCAAATGCAAAACCTTAAGAAATAACCAAGTGCATCAGAGTTTTTAATCGCAAAAGACAAGAAACCATTGTCGTCGACAATGTTGGATTTCGTGAATTGGTGTCTGGAAGGTACTGGTGCCCGGGTATCATATTCTGCCACGCCCGCACTTTAGTCAGGTAATTCCAGCACTGTACAAGGAAGCTAAAGCAAATGTGACAGATTATCTGAAAAAGACTGAGAGTTTTCCCTCTCTGCGGTTGCTCCAGAGGAGTCATGGCTGTCAGCATTATTGTGTAAAGCCCTGGCTTTCTCCTCTTTGCTAGCCCGTAGAGCAATACTACTCATTCTCGGTGGATTAAAGATATGATGTCATGTCTCGGCCTGGAAAAAATTAGGTACTCATTAAGAGGTCCAGAAAAACAATTTTTCAAGATGTGGCAACCTTTTATCCACTTTGTTAAAGGGGTACTTCAGCGCTGGGAAGATGAATCTGTATTTAAACTGGGTCATTAATGTAGTAGAAATGTGAAATTATTTTTGAATTTGGTGTCTTCTAGACTGAGAAAAGACAGAAAATGTATTTTTGTCCCATGGGGATGAAAGACTACAATTCCCAGAATGCTTCGCTGCCCTGTGCCATTCCCAACTCCACCAACTTGATTACGGTGACTGAGTTAGAGAAGACACTACAATTAAAAACTGAACATGTCTGTTCAATATAATGAGTGAGTCACCGCGCGAGTGTCACAGCCCTGAGCACTAACTGCACGAATGATGAGAGCTGAGGTAATCGCGATCACACTCGCGGCATACATTCACAACGCGAGTTCAGTCTGGCGCGTTTCAGTTCATGCCTTTACAAGCTTAACTTTCATAGAAATTAATTTGAGAAGTTAATAGACTTACATTGCTCCCCATAGCTCCGTTTAAATGAGTGCCTGCAGCCTCAAGCCGAGCTCTCCCTGCAAGCTGAGTGTGATCTCCCCATCCCCCACGCGCGGATTCAAAACATGCGGAAATGGCTCCCTCTGCTGGCTGTAGTCTTTAGCCTTTGGGCAAACATTCCTCCTATGATGCAAAAATCGTCAATTTGCATCATAGGAGGAATTATTCCAGAAATAAAATGCATAAATCTCTTGTCTCAGGGAGATATGAGGGGGGAAAGCACAATCATTTGAATATACTCCAGGGTTTCTACTGATACAAAGCCATATGCTAATCGCTGAAGTAACCCTTTAATAAGTCTGTCTAAATGATGCCCTATTATTGACTGTTTTATTTTTATTGTATTTGTTTATTTTCTTTGTATTTGCTTTTCTAAATGGATGTAATACTCCTATATTGTTTACTCTTGGTTATCTGTTTCTTTATTTAGCTATTTAGAATTATCGGACAGTATGGACGCCATTGGTGGTGAGGGTTGGGGATTGTTAAATGTGATTTATAGTGTAAAAATCAATAAAAAAAACTTTGAAAGAAGACTGAGAGTTTTGCAGTAACATCTGATGGATGGACATCGAGGGCTGTTAAGAGTTGCATCACAGTCACGGCATGTTATTACCGCAGAGTGAGAAATGAAGAGTAGCCAAAGTTTTAAAAGCGGCCATACAAGAGAGGGAGCTTAAATCTGGTCAACGGAGACAACAAACGCAATATGGATGTGGTAGTGAGAGAAGCCGGGTAGTCCCCTCATATTAAGTGTTTTGCGCACACATTCAATCTTGCTTCGCAAGCAGGATTGCATGTTCCGCGCGTCAGTCACTTTCTTGGTCGCATGAGAGAAGTTGTGGATTTATTTCACCGCAGTGCCACAGCAACAACTGTGCTCGCAGCAAAGCAAAAGACGCTTGAGATCGCATCACATAAGCTCATAATGGATGTTGTTAGACGATCAAACAGCTCAATGGAGATGCTGGAACAAGCTGCTATAATGGCAGCGATCTTGAGCACAGAGTTGCGGCAAAAAATGCCTATCATCTCCATACTATGGATAGCAGCGACATCAGCCATTCAGAAGGAATTGTAAACATTCTTAAACTGCTGAAAAAAGCCTCCACTTGATGAAAAGAGGGCCAACCTCTCACTCATTGTGCACTTGAAATCCATAATCGAACAGAGTATGACACTGGACGAGAAACACTCCACAATTATCGCGTATGTAAACTTACATCTGTGAAGAAAAGAAGTTCAGTAAAGCTTGTGAAAGAATCTCCTTGTCGTGGCTCATTCCACCCGCGTTTCCGTGCATTCATCTAAAAGCAGCAGCACGACAACTGGTGTCAGAAGCGGGGATTTTCTTCATCTGAATGTGTTTGAAACTCTGTGGATTAATCCATGATGATATTGGATATTGGCCAAATAAGACGGCAGTGAATGTTAGCGCTTTGCCAGGCTGTGCGAGTGAGTAAGTTGACGTCATTGCACCCGATGAGAACCGTGTTGACTCAACTACAGTGCTGAGCGGTCGGAGAGATTAAGAAAAACAAATACTCCTGGAGGACATCTTTGAGAGTTATTGACAAAAAAATAAATAAATAATAATAAGACTACTTTACACATAAAAAGCGCTTCGCCATTGTTGAAGACCAGGCAGGAAGCGTGACTTAAGTTGACGTCACCGCACCCGATGAGAACCGTGTTGACTCAATCACACTAAAAAAAAAAAAAAAAAAAAAAAAAAAAAATCAAATGCTCCTGAAAGGTTTCTGTCAAGATAATTGACTGTAAAAACAAGAAAAAAAAAAGAAGAAAATAAATAAATAATTATATATATATATAAATATATATATAAAAGAGAAAGACAGAAACAACACAGATTGTAAACAGAGAAATATTAAAACATGTCCCAGGAAGAGTTATACCAAGGAGCAATGGCAGCGGCAGCCCCTGATCCCGACCAACCTCCAGACTGGTTAAAAGCAATGCTCGAAAATCAGAGCAAGAATAATGAGCAACTGCGAATGATGATGACTCCAATATTGAACCATATTGCGAGTAGTACACAAGCCCCGCAAACTTCCATGGCCACTTTGCCCAGGTTGGACACCCGTGAGAGCTCGCAGCCCACAGTTAGAGAGAGGCGGATGCCTTACTGCGATTCATTGTTTCCCTTAGAGAATGCAGAGAGATCACGCAACATTACAAGTGGACCCTTTGCTGCTGAGCTGGAAGTCATACAACAGAGAGCACGTACTTCGGGCCCCACCAGAGCTACCCCCTCCATAGAGACAGGTGTTAGACACCGAAATAGTGAGCGTGGCTCCCAGCTACTGCCACCTTCTCATGCTGTTGAACAAAGAAACACCATTCCTCAGCATCAAGGCCAACCCATTTTTCAAGAGGGTCCCAGAGCAAAGCTCGCTATTTTTGATGGTACTGGGGACTGGGAATCATTTCTAGTACCATTTGAACGGCAGGCCAGAAAGTATGGATGGAGTGGAGCCCACAGGGTGGATTATTTACATGAATGTCTGAGAGGAGCAGCAATTAAGTACGTCTGTTCACTTCCTGAGCATATTCGAGAAGACTACACTCTTCTGAAAGAGCAGCTAACTCAGCGTTTTGGTCAACGAGACCCCCCAACCACAATTAGAAGGAAGCTGGGAGAACTCCGCCAGTTCAAAGAGTCGGCAGCAGAGTTTGCAGAAGAGGTACAACGTCTAGTCACCTTAGCCTACCCTGGTGTGGACCTTGATCTGCAAGACCAACTTGCCACAGACTTCTTCCTCAAGGGGCTTCGTAACCAAAAGGTGGCTTATGAAGTAATGAACAAGGATCCTCATTCGTTAGTGGAGGCTCAACGACTTGTAGAGGCCCATGAGCACAATTATCGAGCCACCATGGGGCGTGATGTTGATGTAAAGAGCAGAGCTAGACGCATTTCCTGGGCAGATGATGACGACGTGTCCATTGAAACACCAGCAACCTCACGTAGGGTGCATAGTCCAAGCTACGTCACTGCAGACCAGCTAGCTCTTCTCACACAGAAAACTGCATTCCTAACAGAGACAGTGGAGAGAATTAGTAAGAACTATGTCACTGCTGACCAGTTTCACCTGCTGATGAAAAAATTGGAGCAGTTGCAATCAAAACTAGACAATCCTGTAGCTAAAGAGCCAAGAAAGCTGGAGGAAGCAAATCAGGAAAGGAGGCGAGGGCGGTCTCCAACACTTAGTAATGCAGCACAAACCAGATCCTACTCACCAAGTCCCAGCCGCGCTGGAGTGGGTTTGTGCTATCACTGTGGCGAAGAAGGACACTTTCGCAGAGAGTGTGGGAGACTATCAACCCTACCACCCAACTCCAGTCAAAGTAGTAAGGATCAAAGCCACAGTACTGCCCCGAGAGACCCAGTAAGCTGGAGAAGCCAGTCCCCTACAGCACAGGTGGGACGCACAAAAAGTAGAGGACCAAGCTTGCTCATTGATGCAACTGTGAACAGCATTCCAGTGAAAGCCGTTGTAGACACAGGAGCTGAAGCAACAGTTATCTCAGAGACCTTGTATAAGCAGTTTCCCTTAAATAAGCAGATAGCTTTAACACAGACATGCCTCCACAGTGCAGAATCAGGGAAAGACATGAGTGCGAAGGGTGGACTAAAAGTTAAATTCCAAATCGGTACCTGGAGTGCAGAATGGGAAGTTTTTGTGGCTCCGATACGTGACTCTGTCCTTTTGGGCCTAGATCTTCTGCAGGCTGCAAATGTAACAATCCACACGAGTGGCAAAGTATTCATTGAGGAGGAGCTGGTTCCTGCTAAGATTGTCGGCGGTGATGGAACAGACTATCATGTTGCACGAGTGGTCCTGGAGACAGACACAATGTTACCTCCAGAAAGTGAATGTCTTGTCTGGGGTGAAGTTGACAACCCAAGACCTGGTGTCTGTGCTGTTTTGGAACCATACCTAATCACAGAAACTGTGGCTTCTGGAAGTGTTGTCACAACCATGGAGCAACGGGTGATTGTCAGGCTCTGCAATCTTTCCAGCAACAAGACCACCTTACTGAAAGGAGCCTGCCTTGGTCTCTTGGTTGAAACTTATCCTGATGAGAGCTTGTCCAATTACACACAGCAAGAAGAGGAATGTAGTCTTCTAGAGCAGAGTGATGATACAGATCATTCAGAACTGAGAAGACTGACAACTGCCACTGACTTACCCGAGCACCTCCAAGCCCTTTTTGCTGCTTCAAGTGGGACATTAAGTGAGGAACAGCAACAACGACTTGTTAAGCTCCTGCATTCATACAGGTTTCTATTTGCCATTTCAGATGATGACCTGGGATTCTTAACAGCTGTCACTCACAGGATAAACACTGGAGCTGCTAGGCCAGTACGCCAGCCCGTAAGACGGACTCCCCTTGGATTTCAAGGGGAAGAGGAAAGGCATCTCAAGGCTATGCTGGAAGCAGGAGTCGTTACACCTTCCTCCTCTGAGTGGGCATCACCTGTGGTGTTAGTCCGTAAAAAGGATGGTGGGGTCCGCTGGTGTGTTGACTATAGGCGCCTGAACAGCCTGACAACTAAGGATGCTTATCCTCTACCCAAGATTGAGGAATGCCTGGATGTTCTTGGTGGCGCCTGTGTCTTCTCTACCTTAGACCTCCAGTCTGGGTACTGGCAAATTGCAGTTGATGAAATGGATAGAGCAAAGACGGCCTTCATCACCCGCTATGGCCTATATGAATATACTCGTATGCCCTTTGGATTGTGCAATGCTCCAAGCACTTTTCAAAGGGCAATGGAGCTTGTTCTTCGAGGACTTCAGTGGGAAACCCTTCTGATTTACTTAGATGACATCATCATCCTGGGAAAAGGGGTAGATGAGAGCCTTGATCATCTCGAAGTTGTATTCCAACGGCTAAATAGTTATGGGTTGAAGCTGAAGCCATCCAAGTGTCATCTGCTCAAAGATGAAGTCCTTTTTCTGGGCCATGTCGTCAGTGGTGAAGGTATACGCCCGAATCCAGCTTTGATTAAGGACGTGGAAGCTTGGAAAACACCCACAAATGTGCATGAGCTAAAGGCCTTCCTTGGACTGTGTAACTACTACAGAAAGTTTGTCCCATCATTTTCTGAGTTGGCCAGCCCTCTAAATGAACTCTTGCGCAAAGAAGTAGTGTTCCTGTGGACTGAGGGGCACCAAAATGCCTTTACACAGCTCAAGGAAAAGTTAACTTCTGCACCGATACTTGGGTATCCTTCTGCGGAAGGGAAATATATCCTTGACACAGATGCATCCAATCACAGCATTGGATCAGTGTTATCACAACTCCAGTGGGGAGAGGAGAGAGTTATTACTTACGCAAGTACCCACCTTACACCAGCTCAGAGAAGATACTGTGTAACAAGACGAGAGTTGCTAGCTATTGTCTGCTACACCCGTCAATTTCGACACTACCTGCTTGGTAAGAAGTTCCTTTTGCGCACCGATCACAACAGCCTTACCTGGTTATTCCGTTTCAAACACCCTGAGGGACAGCTTGCACGATGGCTGGAGGAGCTCAGCCAGTATGATTTTGACATTGAGCACAGGGCTGGAAGACACCATTCAAATGCTGATGCAATGTCAAGATGTGATGGCGAGATTCACAATGTGTGTAACTGCTATCAGGCAGGGAAGGATGTTTCAGATTTGCCATGTGGAGGTTGTCAACACTGCCAAAGACTCCATGACCGCTGGGAGAGGTTTGAAGAAGATGTTGACGACGTTGTGCCACTTGCAGTAAGACGTATTGAATGTGAAACAAAGGAACACAAGGACACTTGTTCAGGTGAAGAGAGCTGGCCAGCTGCAGAGTTGCGTGGAGCCCCACATGTGAACTGGTTAGAAACCATGACTAAAGAACGGCTTGCTCAAGAACAAAAAGCTGATCCTGAACTCTCAATTTTGCATGAGTGGAAAGAGAGTGGAATCCTTCCCACAAAGGAGCAAGTAGCATTGAAAAGTCCTGCTGTGAGAAAATACTGGCTGTGCTGGCCGCAAGTCGAAATACATCAAGGGGTTCTCTTTTATCGTTGGGAGAGGCCTGGAGGACTCAGTCCATCCCTGCTGCTGTTAGTACCATCCTTAATGCAAGCAGAAGTGTTACAAGCCTGCCATAACCCACCACAATCTGGCCATTTGGGGGAAGGTAAGACATTGGAGCGACTTCGTCAGAGTTTTTACTGGTATGGCATGGGTGGAGATGTGCATTTGCATATACTGCGGTGCCAACACTGCAATGCTCGCAAAGATGCAGGACCTACTAAGAGAGCCAAGCTTCAAAATTACCAAGCGGGGGCCCCAATGGATCGGATCCATCTCGATATACTGGGACCATTTCCTATGTCCAGTTCTGGAAATAAGTATGTCCTCATCATCATTGATCAATTCACCCGATGGGTGGAAGCATTTCCTGTTCCAGACCAAGGGGCGGAAACTACAGCTAGGACACTAGTTTACGAGTTTATTTCCCGTTTTGGTGCACCACTTGAACTGCACACAGACCAGGGTCGTAACTTTGAAAGTTCACTATTCAAGAATGTCTGTAATCTCTTGCAGACCACAAAAACAAGGACGACCCCTTACCACCCTGCCTCAAATGGGCAAGTCGAGCGGTTCAACCGTACACTCCTTCAGATGATCCGCTGCTATGTGAACCAGAATCAGAAAAACTGGGATGAGCATCTTCCTCTCCTTACATCAGCATATCGTAGCTCCCAGCATGCAGTTACTGGATTCACACCAAATAGACTGATGCTCGGAAGGGAAGTCTACCAACCTCAAGATCTGTGGTCTGGCATAGCAGAGCAGAGGTCAGATCGTTTGGGAGTTCCAGACTTCTTGTACAACTTGGGAAAAGGCTTAAGAGAAGCACATGACACGGCGAGAGAGCATCTTCGAACAGCTCAACAACGTCAAAAGAAGATGTATGATCTCAGGGCTCAGGAGAGGACGTATAGCGTGGGAGATCTTGTGTATATGAGGGACACCACTAAAAAGAAAGGACAAAGTCCAAAACTCCAAGCACCTTGGAAAGGACCCTTTGTGATATCTGCCTGTTGTGGTCCTGTACTTTATGAGGTTCAAGGGTTAAGACGCAGGAGAATCATGCACCATGATCGTCTCAAACCTTATGACTGTGAGGTGATTCCCGCATGGGTTAAACGCCAAAGGAGCCAGATCCTGCAAAAGAGCAATGGTACCCCAGATAATACTATCCTTCAGCAACCTCATCTTGGACCGAAACAGCTTGCAACCCAGTCTAGTAGTGCAAAATAATCCATATCTTCTGACCCTGAGCTCGAGGAGGACCAGGACAAAGGGGGAAAACAGCAGCCAGCAGCTCGTCGACGTAAGCAAAAAGAAAGCGAACTTAGACTGATTTCCGAACAAGGACAAGAAGAGGAAATACAGAGAACACACAAAGGAAGAGAAATTCGGAAACCTGCAAGATACAATAATTAAAAGAGAAAGAAAGGAAAATTACTGTTCCAGGTTTCAGTTAAGTGCAAGTAGTTATGGACTGTAACTTTTTTTGAGACTAAAGCAAGTAGCAGTGTTTACTGTTCATTTACATTTTCAAATTTCTAGTTACTGCTTTGGTTACTGTTATTGGTTTATTTGTACTGAAGGGACTCAGTACTGCTAAAAGAGGGGGGATAGTGTAGTGGCCTGGCCCTTTAAGTCCTTTCACTATTTCTACTGTTCTTGTTGATTATTGGTTGCTCAGTTACGCACCGCTCAGTATAGAGCGTGAAGTTACGCTGACTAGTTAGTTGTTTTGAGAGGTAGCTCGCATGCTCATCGCACGTCGGAATACTGCCGTCAGTGCCGGAGCAAGAGCGCCTATATCAGCTGCATCAACTATACAAGTCTGTGTTCATGAATGTCACACTGTTGGTGAGTGCGTTGTAAACTTACATCTGTGAAGAAAAGAAGTTCAGTAAAGCTTGTGAAAGAATCTCCTTGTCGTGGCTCATTCCACCCGCGTTTCCGTGCATTCATCTAAAAGCAGCAGCACGACAATATCTTTAAGAGTGTACTGTCCTGGAACCCAAGATTTCAGTCATTGCCCCAATTGCTCCCTGAACAAGGTGAAGAGGTTTTCCACCGGTTGAAGAACAAATCAAACCAGTTACAGCAGGTATGTCTGAATTACTAATTGTGTGAGAATCGATTTGCATTGTGTGTGTGTTTGGGAGTCAGTAATGGAGATCCTACTGATGCAGCCCATAAGAGATACAGCACACAGAGTGAGCAAGAACAGCCACCTAGCAAGAAGACTGGAAGATCTCTTTGATGCAACTTTTTCTGAAACAACAGTCCCCAAGTCTAGAAGTAGGATAGAAGTCGAGATTGACATGTACAAAAGGGACACATCTATTCCCCTCACTAACTGTCGACTGAAATGGTGTAAAGAAAATGCTCAAATATACCCCCTCATTTCCCCTCTTGCTAAGGCTTACCTCACAGTTCCAGCAACTTCTGTGAACATGTTTTTTCAACAGCAGGGGATATTGTAAATTAACAAAGATCCCAGCTACTTCCAGAAAATGTAGACATGCTGTTTTAGTTTGTTTGTTTGTTTTTTTGCAAAAAAAATGAAATAAAAATAACGTTATGTAACCTTTTTTGCACTTTTACTTCTTTAAGAAGTTCTCTCTAAAGGCCCTTTCACACTGGAAGCGATTTTTGACTGTATAATTTGCGTGATGGTTTTATTTTTTGATCAGCTGTTTGTGTAATGAGAAACACCATACTAGGGGTGACCCCAAATAGTCGAAGATTCGATGCATCGATATGCAGAGCCTGATTCGACCACCAATCTCACAGTGGAATCTTCGCGGGTGTTATGAAACGAGGATCATACTATTTTGGCAATATGAGGGTGTTCAATATTTTAAAGACGTGTCGCGGCACTGAGCTGAGCATCCGGTGTGCGACCCCTTTAAGGGCGCTGAGCTTCCCACTGCGCCTTTAAAATTCGAACACGTTCATTGAGTGTACACACACCGGTGGCAGCATTCAGCGCCTGTCCGTGGCCACTCAGGAAGTTGTTTAAAATCCTGCCGCACCACAGAGTGCTTTTTCAAGGTTTTATATTAAATGTATTATTTCCCTCAAATCGTCAATGTACATACTGATTTAACCCTGTGCTACAAGATACACTCATCGTGCAGCTCTTCTGTTAGTCAATTCAAAATTGAGCTTGCGTGTATATAATGTGCGCGTCAGGTGGCGTTGTGAGTTCCTGAGGCGCAGGGCTGAGCTTCGCGTCCTTCACCCTCTTTAGGCACAACCTGGCTGCGTTCGGAACCGCATACTCATTGAGTAGGTACTCAATTTCAATAAGTACTTACTTAACGAGCGCTGAAAGAGTAGGTACTATATATCCAGATCTCGTTAAGTATGAATGCGATCCGCACTTTATGCGCCATGTTGACGTTATCATGTGACCCATGACGTTATCACAAGCGCAACAACTCGTGTGACAGGTTTAATTAATCTGTATATTGGTTTAAACGTGCTAATTTTTTGTGGTCTTTTTTAAGAAACAGCTGCCCATTTATTTTGTCATTGTACTATAAGAAATACATTTTAACCCTACTAATCTGACAATTTCATCCCTTTTTATCCTTGCAAAAACCCCAAATCGTGATCTCTTGAATATGTTGTTAATTTCTTTATTTTATATGCAAAAAAAGTTCATCCACAAGCAAAAGTGGGCTAAATCTCCTTTATATTTCCCTCTTTTTCTTGTTAAATTTAACTCCTGTTTGATCCCAGGCTTATGAAATAACTAAAACAAACAAATAAATAAAAATTATTGCATTATGATGATTTATTCAAGATATCTAACCTTGTTATAGTTTTTTCTCTGTATATAATGTACATAAACCCATTAGTTTTATCATTATGATTGTTCGTTGTTAAATATACCACCATGCAATTATAAAACAATAAAAAAAAAAGATATGAGTGACAGGTGCAGTAAGATCTCAGCATCAGTAACTCCACAGCCCGACCGGTGCGGTTTCCCTCAGTGTTTGTACTGTCTGCTCAGAAAAATCTTTCAGCTGCTCGGAGATCTCGCCTTTGGAGGAAACTGTTGATTGTATACTCGAAAAACGTAAGTAATACTATAAAAATTTTTTTAGATTTCACCCAGAATGAACTGCACTGCTAGCACACCCACAAACACTTACAATAATAATGACAAATGCTGATCAATAATTAATTATATTACCTTTTTATATATATATCGTTTTAGTAAAACATACAAAAGGCAACTTGTCATATGACATAGCGATGCATGCCATGAATACACATTAGACAAATGCAGGCAATGTGAATATGATGTGAATCATTTTATTTACTGACAACTAAGGAAACATGAATGAATGAGTAAAATAATTAATAAAAGTAAACATCACAAGAAATGAATAAAAGTCAACACATGAAACAAAGCTTTATTCAAATGTATTGTTCTAACGATCACACATACAGAAGGTGAACGCCACATCTGCTGCCCGTCTCAACACAGGTGTGCCAGTTCTGCAGCTTTATATTCATGAAGCAGTTGACCAGCGTGAACACCTTCATCTGTCCTAGCCATCCATCATGTCCCTCATAGCGTTTGGACTTTTGCGGTGTAGTGGGCTTTCTGGTTTGATCTCCGTAACCGTCACCACCAGTGTGTGCTTGAGCAAGGCTCTTAGCTCCAGGGGGATCGTCCCTGTAATAAGTGCACTGTTAGACGCTTTTGGTCTTTTTCTAGAAGTCTCACTGGCTCTGGGTTTACTGAGGATGAAGAGACCACAGCAATATCTGGCCCAGATGATGCACTAAGGTGAAGTGATGAAGGGTCCAGGATCCTCAGTGCTCACACCCGTCTGCTGACATCTCAGATCCTACAAAAATGCACAAACATAATTCAAAAGCACTCATTTAAACAGCACAATGTCATTTGATTTCTGTATTAGAAGTAACTAAATGATATTACTTTATATTTTTGTTTCAGGTTTTCCCCACACATGACACCCGTGTCTTGCAGGCCCTGCTCCACAAAAGCTCTGCAGCAAATACAGAGCCATCAAGAATCAGAAAAGTGCTAAAATAACTGTTTGAAATAAAATACAACTTAAGATTTAAATAGATGTTTATTCATTTCTGTAGTATACTGAATCAAAGCCTTTGATGACAGCATTCCTTTATCAGCCGCTCTCCACCAGATAAACACACACACACACACACACACACGAGCTCTTCTGTCCCTGTAACATCAGACAAGATTACCGTTACCTATGTGATTTATGTTCAATACTACATTTAAATGTAGTTGCTGATGTGTTAATGTTCCTCAGTTTATCAACAGTACTAATGGACAAATTAAATTGATAACTTCTGTTTAGTTACTTTATGTAGATTTGTTTATTTACATTGCTCAGGTTCATGTAAAGTAAGCAGAGTTGACAACAGTGAACTCTTCATTATAGCGCGCACACACACATCATTCTGATCTATTCAGATGTATCAGATGTCTATTTTATGGTGTGATGTGCTCATCTGCAATACTTATCAAAAATTCTTGTCAGATGTTAAATAAACATTTAGTAAGTATCTTTATCTTTAACATGCATATGTAATCCACTTTGGAGACGTATGTGTGTTACTGGAGCTCCCCTGTTAGCTATAGCCTACACAATAAAACGTGTTTTTACAGTACAATCACAACTATTTAGACAACTTTACACCTTCAACAATTCAAAAGTTTACTCTACAGAAGCTCAACAAACGTGATTTGAACACAAGAGAATTGTGATTTTCGTTTGTAATACTCACGTTTGAAAACACCCGCATCACTTTCCTCCACCTGACGTATCCTTTCCTGTGGCCTTATGGGAAGGCAGGGATAGAAAAGTATCCGACGATGAGTGCTTCACAATCTGGGCGGAGCGCAGTAGGCCATCCGGGGATTTCTCGCCTACTCTTTTATGATTACTGAGGTTTCGAACATACTACTCCTTTCACGTACTGTTTTCGCCTACTATATAGTAGGTTAGTAGGCATATTCGAACGCAACTTGAGTACACGTACGTCCGAATCTCGCGAGAAATAGTCCAAACGCCTGGTAGTTCTCGCCTACTCTTTTATGAATACTAAGGATTCGGACATACTTTTCGCTCGCCTACTGCTTTTTCCATACTATATAGTAGGGAAGTATGCGGTTCCGAACGCAGCCCCTGTCACAGGTTCAGGGTGTGACACTGGCTCTTCCTGTTGTTTGTCCTGTCCTGTCCTGTCATTTCTCTGCAGCTCGTGATTGGATAATCAGCTGATCACAAGCTGATCTCCCACACCTGTCACTTGTTCCCTCTACCCTATATATGCCCAGCTGTGTCTACCTCTTGTTTTCAGTTGATCAAATGCTATGTCTTGTGAATGTCTCATGTTCTGTGTTCCTGTGAATGTGTTCTGTTATTACCTGCTGACTTTTGTGTTCAGGAACCTTAAGACGAGGAGTTCGTAGAAAGATTGGGTCACTTGCTGAGCCCAGGATTGTCTTTTGGTGCTACTACCTGCCGTTCTCTGCCTGTTGGTATTCTCCTCTTTCTGCACACTCGCTGTTGTTTGTGCTGTGCGCACGGGAACCACCGTCTGAGAAAATACAGATTTTCACTGTCACACTGAGACTGCTTATGTTCTGTTCTTCAAGTTCTCTAATAAACTTTTCTCTCACGATCATCACAGCAATTGAATCCTCCTATTTCTCTGAGTTCCTAACATATGATTAATTGACAACAAGAGGTAGACACAGCTGGGCAGAGGGAACAAAAGACAGGTGTGGGAGATCAGCTTGTGATCAGCTGATTATCCAATCACGAGCTGCAGAGAAATGACAGGACAAACAACAGGAAGAGCCAGTGTCAACCTGTGACACCGGCTTAAGAACCTGCATGTAAACGCACTCAAAATGTTCTTTTCCTCGATAGGCAGGTATTTTTTTTTTAGGTTTATTTATTAAAATGTTCTTTTATATATTTTTGTGATGTTCTGTATTTCGATCGCGGCTTTAACATGTTATGAGAAAACAGTTTATGAAAGTTTATCCACCACATTAGCTTTTAGGCTATTTAAACCTAAATAAGAGAGCCATTGTCAGTTCATCTTTCAGTTGGCAGGCAGTTTTGGTCGCTTTATTAAACGTTGTTGCTGTGTGCAGTGTGTAAAGGAAAATAAAAATAGTTTTTCCCCCCTACTGACAAGTGTCGTGCCCCTCCCAACCTATTCACACACACATTGATGATTCAACTATCGGTCGGCCATAGAGAGATTCGACAATTCTGATTCAAATGTCTAAATCCTTAGTCAAGGTCAGCCCTACACCATACGCGAATGTGCTGCGGTTAAAGAACGGCATTTATTTTTTCCGCTTTGATTCCGTTTCCGTCTAATTTTTTTTTTACACTTTTTTTTACTCTAGCATCAACAGGATTAGGATACTCCCCTTGCCACTCTGTGTTCTTTTAAAGGTGCCCTAAAATGAAAAATTGAATTAACCTTGCCATAGTGAAATAATAAGAGTTCAGTATATGGACATCACATACTGTGAGTTTCAAACACCATTGCCTCCTCCTTCTTAAGTAAATCTCGTAAATCAAAAACTCAACAGAAAAAAAAAGTGCTTCTCAACATAAACCCAACTGTGACATAAACGTTGGGGATCATTTATATGCACGCCCCCAACATTTGCATCTGTCCAAACAAGCCGAATCTACTGATGGTAAACAAGACACTCAAAGATAGCAAAAATGGCTCTCATGAGGTTTATTATAATCGGATACCACAACAAATCGTTCGTTTGTTCTGCCCATTTCAAGCAACCTTCACTCAGCGTCTAGTATAGCGTCTAGTAGCTATACTACTGTATATTCCTGCAAGCAGTAAGTAATTTATCCACTTATTGACTAACAATTTCTGATTAAATTGAAAGTTTCTTAGAGAGACCGTATTGTCTAGATGAAGCAAGATGCTTACAGTAACAATAAAAAACACCAAGTACCAAACATAACTAAATAGTTTGTCTAATGACTAAGGTTAATATTATTTTGTATTACAAAATACAACTGGAGATACTTTGATAGATCGTTCACTCGATCCTTCTAGCAAACGTCACCTTTTCTACCATATAATTTAAAACAATAGTCAATGGAGATTGCTGAAATGCAGCTTAAGCTTAGACTGCACGATTTTCAAACTCGTCGGGTCACTGCTCTTTTCACACTGCATGACTATCTGGGGTATCATTCAGTCACTGCTGTGTTCACACTGCACGATGGTTTGACGACAGAGGAGTTCACACTGCATGACTGAACAAGAGGAAGAATCGCAGACAACTCTCTCTCTCCGGTGCGCAAACTACGTTTCCCAACTACACGTGCGATGTGACAAGTAAACAACGCGAGATCACACGTGAATCAGACCGGAGTTCTCGTGCGAGACTTGGAATTGTTATCAAAAATGATAAACTGCAAGTTTGCTTCAAATTGGATGTGTGCCGATTTGTGCAGAAAAAGATAAAAAATTATGGCAGAAGAAATTATTGGAAAGACAGAGGGAGCCAGGATTGTGTTCTGCAAAGACAGTTTGAGGTAAATAAACAATTTTGAAATGTGCTGCTGCTGTGGCTGGATGTGCACATGTATGGCCTTTGTTTCTGTTTGATAGAATTGTAAATATATCTTTTAAAATACTTATATTCTGCTCTATAACTCCTCCTTGAACCGCCTGCTGCCCTGTATCTCACTCTTTCATTGGCTGTCGGTCATCGCCAATGTAATTTTCAGTCCGAACAGAGTTCACACAGCAGGAGTTTCAATCGTCGACAGGTACAGATATTTAGCATGCCAGATATCTCGCAGGCGTCGGCGACTCATCGGCGATTCTCTCTGATCGCGTCTTTGATTAATCACACTGAGTGTTTATCACTCACGTGCACAAGCACCGATTTGCCTATGATCTCGGGCATTTGTCGGTGATTTCACAAAACCTGTCGGTGACTCAAAATCGGGGCTCTTATTTATCCGTGCGCGAGAGAGAGCTTGCGCGCATATGGTTGCCAGATTGGACATGTTTAGGTAAAACACTGGATAGTATACAAGTTCTTTTCACAGAAAAACTCTGTTTGGGGGATTTAATTACTGTAATCTGGCAACCGCACGAACGCGAGCTCTTTCTCGCGCAGATGATCTGACAACACCAATAAACAAGTAAGCTGCATTTTGTCAATCTCCGTTTGAGATGTTTTGCTTAAAGTGTGTCATTTAGCCGGTTTGTGTTCTGTCAGAGCAGTCAGGACTCAAAAGCCACTTCATTGAACTGCTGTGAGCTGTGAGCTGCTGAAATAAGCCAATCAGAGCAAAGCTCAACATTAATATTTATGACTCTTCCAAATAAGGCAAAAACAGACCATTACATCCTAGGGACAATTTATAGGGTTGTAAATGGACCTGTAAAACTGTATCTGGACAATTTTTGCCCTTAAATAAGCCACATACCCTCTATGTAGATATCAGAGAACAATTTAACATATTGTTTCAAATCATTCTAGGGCACCTTTAAAACTGGGTGATGAACCCAAAAGCTTCTTTTCGGTCTTTTAAATAAAATAAAAAGCTTGTATTCACTGGACGAGGAAGTGTCGTGTTTGCTCAGCTGTCGCTGCTAATGTTTTGGAATTTTGCAACTCTGAAATGTCACAGACGTTGCAAATTCGTGTCTAGGTTGATGTGAATGTTTTGACACTAATTATTTGCATGCAAAATATCCACTTTTTCGCTTTGCTTTTCCGCTACGCGTCCGGTGTGAAAGGGCCTTTAGGCTAATTATCCTAATTCTAATTTCATGATAAATTATGTTTTATTGGTCAGTGACACCTAAACAGTGGTTAATTCAACAGAATGTTAAATTAAATCTTGATTTAAATTGAAATATTTTAAATTATTGTTTTATGTACAACAAAGACAATTATTGAACACTGCTGATGTTTAAAAAAAATAAAACTGTTACTTGAATTTCAGTGTTATTTTTTTCATTTAGTTCAAAATATCATGAAACATATCGTATCCTGAACCCAGTATCGAGATATGTATCGTATCGTGAGCTGTGTGTATAGTTACACCCCTAATAGATACCAATTATTTCATTAATTTGAGCTTAGCTTGGTAAATGTAAAAAAAAAACATGTTTGCATGCAGTGGTGATGTGTTCTCTGATGTTGTCTGTACACATTAAAGTTCACACTACAAATGCAATGTGGCCTTATGCATCCCTACACACTCGCCAAGACACACTGGACCCTGTTTACACATGCTTTCACGCTGCACATTATTGAAATACCAGGAGTAAATGTGGTGAAGTGTGCTCTAAACCATAGCTAGTCAACATAGATATTTATGCAGATAGCAGACATACAGTGAAATGAAGAGAGCAAATGAAGGCCAACATTTAGGCAGCAAGTTGGCGAATGGAATGGAATGTGAGTCAATCAAAACATCTGTTATCTCAGCAGGTGTGCATATGTGCATTAAAACATGCCTGGAATAACTCTTCACATTTGAGGAACCCTTCACGTCTTCAGATCTAAGAGTTTTTAAACAGCCGTGATCACGGTTTCCGGCTTCAGAACGGATGATGTTCTATAAACAGTGAGTTGCTGTAATTTAACTTAATTCAGTGGCAATTCATTCCAGGGTTTCATCAAACATCACAAGAGGCAGCAAAACGAAAAGAAAAAAAAATAAGCGTGCAAAGACGCCGGTGCTGTTCTCTCTGTAATTACAGCTATTGATGAAAGGCAAAAAGCACTTGTAATTATGAATCTTTTGGAAACAGCTGTTGTCACAGCGATGCCTGAACAATACAGAATTAGAAAGGAACAAACCACCACAATGATAAGTTAGATCATTCAGCTATTGTGTTTCATTGAAAAAATAACTACCTTTAACTCTCTCTCTCTCTCTCTCTCTCTCTCTCTCTCTCTCTCTCTCTCTCTCTCTCTCTCTCTCTCTCTCTCAAAAAAAAATGTGTTTTAGTAGTAGTGAACTTAAACGATTGATAAGTCTCCAGGTATTACAAGACTTTGCTTGCAAACAAAAACCCTTGTAAAAACACCCTGTGGTATTGTGAAAGACCGCAAATTAACATGGAGTGTACAATTTGAAAAAGGGCTGACGCAATTTACTGATCTGTAATGCAAAGAAATTCAACAAATAAAATAAATAATTCATTATTTTTCCTGATAGTACCCCTTTATTCCCCCAATATTACATAGTGTCCCCTTATACCTACACATACTTACTTTCTAGTTACACTATAATTACCAAAAGTTATGCTGTAATTCACTTTAATTATGCAGTACTTTCTGGGCCGTAATCTAAAGCGTTACCGAAAATACCACTAGGAAAACGTCTCGGGTTATGTATATAACCCTTGTTCCCTGAGAGGGAACGAGCACTGCATCGAAACAACAAATTGGGGAATGCTCCCTAAGCATCAACACATCTGAAGTATGAATAAAACTAGTCCAATCCTGATTGGTGTTACGTCATGACATAGATGTGATGGCATAACCGGAAGCTATAAAAGGGAGGCTGGCGCCTAATAGCGTCAATTATCGCAATGAAGCAAAACGCTCTCAGGCAATACGCGGTGTGGCAACGAGACGCAGTGCTCGTTCCCTCTCAGGGAACAAGGGTTATATACATAACCCGAGACGTTCCCTATATCGAGGGAACTTCGCACTGCATCGAAACGACGAATTGGGGAACGAGTACCCACTAGGCCACACCAAGGGTACGCCTGCCCTAATGTGAAGCTGGAAACCAGGCACAATTAGGACTGGAGCACCCTAGCGCCGGGAGTCGGGAGTGCAGGATAGCTTTTACTCCTCCGGGGGCAAACTCCAGGCAAGTCGGCGTAACTGCCAAGGCCTGAAGGTCCCCCACTCTCCTCAGAGATGTGATATCAAGAAGGAATGCCACCTTAAGGGTCAGAAATTTAGGATCAACTGTTTCAAGTGGTTTGAAGGGGGCCTCAACCAAACCTTCAAAAACCACCACCAGATCCCAGGAAGGAACCCTGGTCCGAACTACAGGCCTCATCCTCCTAGCCCCGCGGAGGAACCGTACAACCAACTGGAAGTGTGGAAAGCCCCAATGGCAGCCATGTACACCTTGAGCGTGAACGGGGTAAGCCCTACAGATAAACGATTTTGGAGGAACTCCAGCACTGAAGCCTCACGTTCCCTACACCAAGTGACGAACACATTCCACTTGAGGCTGTGCAATCTCCTAGTTGAGGGAGCCCTGGAGCTGAGTAAGGTCTCTATTACATCTGCTGGTAGTCCAGCCTCCTGGTACCTGGCCCCCTCAGGGGCCAGACCCACAGGTTCCATATTTCTGGCCAGGGGTGGAATATTGTGCCCCCTGCCTGTGACAGAAGGTCCCTCCTCAGAGGACCCACCAGCAGAGCTATGATATCTGAGAACCATACTTGAGTCGGCCAATGAGGAGCTAGACTGAACAAGACTGACTCCCTGCTGCCGAACTCTCTCCAGGACCCCGGGGAGCAGAGCGATAGGGGGAAATGCATACAGACGCAGCCTCGGCCATGTCTGTACCATGGCGTCCAACCCCAGCGGGGCTGGATGAGTGAGGGAAAACTACAGTGGACAGTGGGACGTCTCTCGAGACGCAAAGAGATCCACTTCCACTGTGCCGTACCTTTCGCATATCAACTCCACCACCTCCGGGTGGAGCCGCCATTCCCCAGGCCTCAGCCCCTGCCTCAACAGTATGTCTGCCCCCTGATTTTGTATTCCTGGGATGTACATTGCCCCGAGGGATAACAATTTCTCTTGTGACCAAAGGAGGATGAGTTCAATTGTCTGCACAGAGGGCACGATCTCAACCCCCCATTGGCGGTTCAAGTATGCCACGACTGCCATATTGTCCGTGCCGACCAGAACGTGGTGTCCACGGAGATCCGGAAAAAACTCCTCAGAGCTTTGTAGACTGCCATCATCTCCAGACAATTTATGTGCCAGGAGGAATGACAGTCCTCCCACGGACCTCTCGCAAAGCGGCCTTCCATGACCGCGCCCCAACCAGTGAGTGATGCATCTGTTGAAACGGTCTTCCGGCAACATGATGCTCCCAGCACTGGTCCCTGGGACAGAAACCAGATTTTCTTCCATATGACTAGATCCTGAAGGCATTTGCGTGTAACTCTGATCATACGGAAAGGGTTCCCCCTGGCGGAGAACCCCTTGGTCTTTAGCCACCACTGCAAGGCGCTCATGTGCAACAGGCCGAAGGGAATAACGTTGGACGCTGCCGCTAGGTGCCCTAACACTCTTTGAAAGTGCTTTACAGTGATATTCTGGCCTAGCTCTATTCTTGAGGCTACCGCTAGAGTGGACAATTGTGCCCGCATCGAAATCGAGTCCCATACCACCCCCAGAAAACCCGTCTTCTGGGCCGGCTGCAACACACTCTTCTTCGTATTGAGATTCAGCCCCAAGCACTGGATGTGTGACAGAACTACATCTTGATGTTGAACTGCCATCTCGTACGACTGCGCCAGGATTAGCCAGTCGTCAATATAATTCAGTACACAGATGCCCTGAAGTCTCAATGGAGCCAGAGCTGCATCCCTGCACTTCGTGAACGTGCGAGGGGAAAGAGCTAGACCGAACGGGAGTACACGATATTGGTACGCTTCGCCCCCGAAAGCGAACCTCAGAAACTTCCTGTGGCATGGAAGGATGGATATATGGAAAAAGGCGTCTTTTAAATCTATCGTGACGAACCAGTCCTCGGGCTGGATCTGACTCACGATGGTAGAGATAGTCAACATCTTGAACCTGAATCTCCTCAGAGACCGGTTCAGATACCTTAGATCTAAAATCGGCCGAAGCCCTCCATCCTTTTTTGGAACTAAAAAAGTACCGGCTGTAGAACCCGACATCCCTCTCCGACATCGGAACCTTTTCTATGGCTTCCTTTGCCAGCAAGGATTTTACTTCTTGTTCCATTACCCAAACCCGCTGTGGCACCACTGCAGTCCATGTCACCCCATTGAATTTTGGAGGGGGGTGATCGAACTGCAGTCTGTATCCTATCTCTACAGTATGCAGGACCCATGTTGATATATTCGGAAGGCATTTCCTTGCGCAGAGATAATCTACTAAGGGAATCAGCCTCTCGAGGCTGACCTCGGGTGTTACTTGAATCTCGTTCCCAGCCCCCTGAAGTGGAGCCCCGGCAGGGAGCAGCTGGCAACGTTTTTCGGTGTGTGGGGACAAGTGCCGTCCCGTCGCAGGTCTTTTTCGAGGCGACTGAGACAGCACTTGCCCCTGGGAAAACGATGTGGCCTGAAGCGTCAGTGACGGCAGAATTACCACATAATTTTCCCAAGAGCGCCGCACGGAAAACAACCTCGGTTGTGTCCGCGCGGGAGGGACCGCTCTACGAAGCCCTGCCGTGGCTAGGACCTCTTTCCAGCAGCCTTCTTAGCGAGAAGGACGTTCCTCAGATCGCCCTTTGGCCTTGAAGACTGCTGTTGCTGCTGAGAGCACTGCCTTTGTAGCCAAGCTCCCGGAGGAGGGGCTCTAAAGGCGACGCTCTCCTTCTGCACCTGCCGGTGCGAGGAGCTAGTCGACGGCTGAGGCTGCCCACTTTGGACAGCCTTCCCTTTAGGACGACGAGGGAGGAACTGTTGGAAAGCTGCCGATTGTTTTTCCGCCTCCTGGAATCTGTCGACAACGGTATTAACGGTGTCGCCGAACAGACCCGAAGGCGAAATCGGGGAGTCTAAGAAAAAGCTTTTTTCTTTCTCTTTCATCCCCGGCAGATTTAACCAGAGATGTCTCTCCACAGTCACCATTGATGCCATGAAGCGGCCGATGGCATGGGCCATCTCCTTGGTGATGCGGATGGACAAATCCGCAGCTTTCCGGAGCTCTAATATATCCTCCGGAGAGGGCCCCTCTCCCTCATCTAATTCCATAAGGAGGTCGGCCTGGTAGGCCTGCAAGATGGAAAGTGTATGCAGGGAACTACCAGCCCACCCAGCCGCCATATATGCCCTGCCCACCAACTCAGAGGCATGGCTTGGTGGGCAGTACCGGGGCTTTAAGGGACGATGCTGATTCGGGTGAAAGATAGCTCGCGAGAGCATCTTCCACCCGCGGCATCGTCCCATAACCAGCCTCGCGAGCCCCCAGCAATTTTGAATAATCTAGTACTGGGGGATTGGCGACACGCGCGGAATATGGCTTGTTCCAGGACCTGCACAATTCATTGTGCAGGTCTGGAAAGAATGGTAAGCCCCGGCGAGGTGTTGGAACCCGGCGTGAAAGAAAGCGAACATCCAGCCTACTGGGAGGCTGGATTTCCTGCGTTTCCTGTGGCCAGTCGATGTTTAATTTCGCCACTGCACGGGTCAACACCTCTACTAGCTCCTCATTGACGGGTGGATGAAGCGGCGACACAATATCTTCATCCCCCGCCTCGATGTCGAACTCGTCTGGCTCCTCAGAACCAGAGAGCACGAGCATCGGACCGCCCACCCCGGGGGAAGAAGCCGCAGCGCGGGCTTCCACACGAGTAGGATGATCATCTGAACTGTCAGCGGATGATTGAGAAAGTGCCTCTGCAGTCTCAATCTCCGCTGACAAATCCAGCTGTGAACCCCATGATCTGCGACGCCGAGCCGCCTCGGCGGCCGCGGGTCCAGAGCCACGGAGTTCACGGAGCTGACCGTCGTCATTAAAAACGGCCAGCCGCGAGCGAAGCACTTTCAGTGTCAGCTTTTCACAATGCTCACAAGCGGCTCCCTTGAGAGCCGCTGTGGCATGCTGAACACCTAAACAGAGAACACAGAGCGAATGTATGTCCGCACCCGACATAAAACCAAGGCACGGAGGCACACTCCGTCTGAATTCACCGCTCTTGGTCGCCATATTATATATATTCTTTATATATAGTGGACAAACAACAATAAATAGACAGACAATTTCACACAGAGTGTTATGCTGAAGAGCGATAACTGAAGCTACTATGCACCGGCCTCCCCTTTATAGCTTCCGGTTATGCCGTCACATCTACGTCATGACGTAACACCAATCAGGATTGGACTAGTTTCATTCATACTTCAGATGCGTTGATGCTTAGGGAGCATTCCCCAATTCGTCGTTTTGACGCAGTGCGAAGTTCCCTCGATATAGGGAACTAGCTTCACAAGATAACAAGGGATGTGGAAAATCGGAAACACCAGGGGAAACTAATCAACATGAAAACTACTAAGCATAGCACACGACACCAAATAATAAAAGAGTCCATAAATACACAGGGAATACATGATAGGAACACAGGCTGGGAACATGACAGCCATCAACAGGTAAATGTAGGCTACTTTCAATATATTGGGAACTTTTAGCTGTGTTGCTATGTGTTATGAGAGTAAGAAACTTAACTGCTATAAGCTTACACTAGGTCTAAATCAAATGCGAGCATCTCGCTTAACCCATCCGACAGATTTGCACCAGGTGCAATCATGACGTAACGCTCCACCCAGCATATCCATTTAAAAAAGTCACTGCTCACCACTATGCTACACTAAAATAAAACTGAAACTATGCCAGTGGCGGTATTTTAGCTAAGCCCCGACTACTTCAGCCTGTGTCTAGTGAAACGTGTTTGACATGACAAACCATTTTCCAAATGCATGTTCAGTACTGTGACATTAAGTATCATTTTGCATGTTTGAAATTCAAGATTTTCATGTGTTTATTGTCAGGAGCTCATAAATGCACATGTGAATGACAAGTGACATTGAATCATATCAGTACGGCCCATATATTAATGCACACGATCACATTTACTTTCATTTCACTTCCTCACCTCATTTTATTCCTTCCTTCATCCATGTGTCCCTCTCCTCGGTCCACGTGCTGTGCATCCGAGTCCTTGTTTGCCTGGTTTGATTAAGATGGAAATCAATCACCCTGCACTAGTGTATAATACAACCAAAGAATGTTATATAAGGGCCATAATTTGCATGAATGTGCATACTTTAAACCATTTTTTTAACTTTGGATACATTCAACATATTTCTTATTTATCTTGTCATTGTATATGGCTCAGAATTTTCATTTTTAACAGCTAAAAAATATGTATTTATTTAATTTTAAAATGACAATGTAAAATTGGTAAGCACGGGCTTCTGAATGTTGCGCATAAGAAAAAAAAATCATACAAAATCTACCCACAAGAGTGAGAATTTTGAACCAATTTTGAACTCAGAAATGGCTAGTAAATGTCACTAATAATTACAATTTACTTTAGAGGGTTAGTTCACCCAAAAATGAAATTGATGTCATTAATGACTCACCCTAATGTCGTTCCACACCTGTAAGACCTCCGTCCATCATCAGAACACAGTTCAAGATGTTTAATATTTTAGTCCCAGAGCATATGCAGTCTATGCCCACTTTATGTGTCCATGTCCAGAAAGCTAATAAAAACATCATCAAAGTAGTCCATTTGTGACATCAGTTGGTTTATTAGAATCTCTTCAAGCATAATATAATATAAGCACAACAAAAATAAAAGCTGCGTTAAAACTTTTATAAATTATGTTATCAACAGGCATTCTTTAATAAAAGTACCTGTACGCTTGGTTAGTATTGTGGTCATGCGCTGTACAAAAATATTGTTGGTTTAACTTAAAAAAGTAAGTAATCTGAGTTTATTGAAATAAAAATAAAAAATAGTTGATACAATGAAGGAAATTGGTTTAATAGAAACTCAAAATGTTATTGTAACTGAACCACATAAAAATGTGATAAATCATGTTTATTATACAAAATTACCGAATATACTTACAAAATCTTTTAATAATATTTGAATAAAGGTTGTCAATTCTCAAAAATTATCATTGTATTAACACACATTTTTATTTCAATTAGCTCTAAATTTTAAGGGAACTAGGTTACTAATTTTTTAAATAATTCTGTTACAGTGTGGTAACCATTGTATAATCTACGTACATTTGCATGTTGCAGACATTCCTTTCCTAAATGGCCCAAAAAAGTTTTAAATCTATACACTGCTTTGAGATTAATTGAACAAAAGAAGGAAAGGAACAGTCAAGAGACATGACATAAATGCTGAAAGAGGAAATAGCTTTGTGACAGATTGAGAACACAAAACGCTTATTATATACAACTATCCATAGGATTGGTGCCGTGTACTTTGAAGGTATCAGGGAAAAACTGCATTGTTATTCTAACAAACGTCATTTCCAAAGACAAAGCAGAAATGCACACACAGCTGAACATTCACCGGAGATTACGGACACTGTTCTGGGACTGCCACGCACACAGAGAGGGGGCAACGCGCTTTCCCTGTGATCCCTTTCCAAAAAAATCATGTCCAAGAGTCTGCAAATGCTCTGAATTTTACACTTCACGTTTGCTTGTCATTTATCGCTTTGATCATAAATCCAAGCTTAAATCATAAAGGACAAGACCAAAATAAATGCGAATGCTATAACGATTACGCAAAGCAGGCAGAATATTTTGTGAAGCATCCGTTTAGAATATTAAGTGTGTTGTCCTCACGCACACTCCCATGCACGTTCCACTAGTGTTGAAGGCCTGAGCTCCGATCAGCACACCTGACACATATCAGCTCATTCCATCGATTCCTGATTGATGATACAGGACTGATGGATCTACAGGGAGGATCTCTGAGAGTGCTGTAGATCAGGACTGTCAGAGTGATCCTCCATCTCATCCTAACATTGAGGTGCAGAGCACTTTTGCTGCTATCTATCTATTTATCTATCTATCTGTCTGTCTGTCTATCTGTCTGTCTGTCTGTCTGTCTGTCTGTCCGTCCGTCCGTCCGTCCGTCCGTCTGTGTTTCTACCCACCAACCCACCCACCCGTCTGTCTACCCACTAGGGCTGCACGATTTGGGGAAAATATATAATTGCGATTATTCTGGGTAAAATTGCGATTGCGATTTAAAATGTGATTATTGTTATTATAATTTTTTTACAAATGAAAAGTGTGTGTATATAACATTGTGTTTTTATATTAATGTGACTAATAATAAAACTTAAAATATTTTTAAAAATAAGAAATATTACCATTACAATAACATTTTCATAATTAAAAATAAAAAAAAATATGTCAGAATAAATATAACAATATAATACTAATACTAATTATTATTATTATTTTTGTAATATTTTACAGAAAACTTATTTTACACACAAAAAACTGCTGGGTTACCTATTAATATGCAGACAGCCTATGACTAAAAAACATTAGAAAGGCCTAAGCCTAAGGAGTTATACTTAAAGTCTGTCTTAAATATGAAATATGAACCTCTTGTGCATGCACTGTGGGGGAAAAAACTCCTGTACATTGAAGAAAAACATGGATTGTCCAACAAATTTATAATTTTTTAAAGTTTATTAATTTTTAAAATGTATTAAGCATTATTTTCTTATTATTGATTACCCCAAAGTTTTTAATTCATACTGAAAGCCAGAGGGCGCCCTCGGGCGGAAAACGCCACATTCGCCTCAGAGAAGTAATGACGTTAGTTTTCAGGAAATCTATGATGTGAAGCTAACGCGGTGTAAACAGAAGATAGAGACGCTTTGATTAAACATGATGACAATAAACACGACTGCAGCATAATATGGTGTATTTGAGATCTTCAAGCCATCAAGGGTATTTTCATAATAATAAAGTGTATTATAATGCAGTGCTGATTGAGAAAGAATGCTATAAAATAACGCATCGTCTGCCTCACTCTGATGAGAAGCCACATCAGCTCACACACACTCGACTGACAATATGAAGTGAGGTAAAACATGTTATTAAACGTTGTCTTTTGTTGAACAGGTTTATGAACGCTTCACTAGTTTGTGAAGATGGTTGACTCGTGTTGCTTTTTCAAACGCACGTTATAAGCGACTCAAACTCACAGTCTTTCAGACGGAGCAGTGTTTATCACAGATAAACGCTCTTTGCCTACACACTGGGCATTTATTTATTTAATTAAAATCGCAGCCTTTGAGCTTTCATAATCGCACACGAGCCAAATCGCGATTGCGGTTCGATTTTGATTAATCGTGCAGCCCTACTACCCACCCATCCATCCATCCATTCATCCATCCGTCCATCCATCAGTCCATCCATCCACCCATCCGTCATACCACACAATATTATTTATGCAAATCATGTGCAAATAGCAATACATCTTTACCAGATGGTCAGCTCTATCAAACAAGTGTTAAAGTGAATTTAGAGAAGATCTTCTGAGGAAACATGCCAGCTTTATTAGACTTAATAATGTTTATCACCACATTGTTTATGGGATATGCATAAAATAAATCTAAATATGACAATGAGTGCTAGGAGTTACTTGGCTCTTTAAATTGCGAGCACCCATAATACATTATGTTATGTGCATATTTGACAATGTACTATAAACCTGAAATGTCTTAAAGTTTGGACTACAGTAAATATTAGTGCATTTTTTGGATATGTTGACTTATTCTCTGTGTTCATCTCATGGATTTAGGGGCAGCGCGCTGTTTTATGATGACTTTCAAACATTAATCTCCCAAAATCCTTCCGCAATAGCTTTAAATTAGGTTTTAACCCCATGGGCATTTCCCATATGATAGCTGTGCTTTCAGAAAGTTTGACTTTTTAACTTGGAGAGATCCTGAGAGAGGTCGCCGCAGAGGTCAGTGCTTCAGAAAAGCGGCCGTATATTTTGAAAATGTTCCATTTGGAGTCATTGCTTTTAAAAGACGCCCTGTTTAAAGCCATTGCCTTTCAAACACAGTTCAAGCTATTGTTCTTGGGAAGGATTTATTCAGTTTTAGAGATACTGAGGAACATTTATTCTCTGCGGGTTATTGAGTGGCCCATTTTGACAAATGCATTAAAATCAGTTCACGTCGCATTGGATTCAGTTAATCTTTTCATTACCTTCAGTCCTGTTAAATAAGTCTATTTTGTCCTGACTAATAGTGTATTTTCATTTGCTAAGTATCTCATTTGCTTAACTTTATTGAATTTAAGAGGAACAGCTTAATTTCCGGCTTTGGTGGTTGATATTTTAAAATGGCCAATTGGGAAACCTGCAAATTGTAGCTGTGGACTTCTAATAAACTGGTCACTTTTCCCTCTCATTTTCACATTTGACAAGTAAGATTAATTTGTCTTTTTAATAAAAATGGGCGTTTAATTAGACTGGCTAATTAGAAAAAAATACTGTTTGGGTGAAACTCATAAAACCTGTCAGAAACATACCAAGTCATATTTCTTCCCTAAATTAAAACACAGAAGTAAGAAATCATATTTTGCATAAAAGCTCATTTTAAGGCTTTTGAAATTTATGATATGTATAATGAAATTTAATTCATATATTTTAATCATATTTCTTTTATTTTACTGACAATTTAGCATGTTTACCTGCCAAACCTTATTACCATAATGCAAAATAAAAATGCGTTATTAAAACACATTTTGTCAGGCCTACATTTCAATGAGAATTGATATTATTCGGCCCCTTCACTTTCAGTGCAGCAAACTCTCTCCAGAAGTTCAGTGAGGATCTCTGAATGATCCAATGTTGACCTAAATGAATAATGATGATAAATAGAATTCACCTGTGTGTAATCAAGTCTCCGTATAAATGCACCTGCACTGTGATAGTCTCAGAGGTCAGTTTAAAGCACAGAGAGCATCATAAAGAACAAGGAACACACCAGGCAGGTCCGAGATACTGTTGTGAAAAACTTTTTGGTTACAAAAAGATTTCACAAGCTTTAAACATCCCAAGGAGCACTGTGCAAGTGATAATATTGAAATGGAAGGAGTATCAGACCACTGCAAATCTACCAAGACCTGGCCGTCCCTCTAAACTTTCAGCTCATACAAGGAGAAGACTGATCAGAGATGCAGCCAAGAGGGCCATGATCACTCTGGATGAACTGCAGAGATCTACAGCTGAGGTGGGAGACTCTGTCCATAGGACAACAATCAGACGTATACTGCACAAATCTGGCCTTTATGGAAGAGTGGCAAGAAGAAAGACATTTCTTAAAGATATCCATAAAAAGTGTCATTTAAAGTTTGCCACAAGCCACCTGGAAGACACACCAAACATGTGGAAGAAGGTGCTCTGGTCAGATGAAACCAAAATTGAACTTTTTGGCAACAATGCAAAATGTCATGTTTGGCGTAAAAGCAACACAGCTCATCACCCTGAACACACCATCCCCACTGTCAAACATGGTGGGGGCAGCATCATGGTTTGGGCCTGCTTTTCTTCAGCAGCGACAGGGAATATGGTTAAAATTGATGGGAAGATGGATAGAGCCAAATATAGGACCAGTCTGGAAGAAAATCTGATGGAGTCTGCAAAAGACCTGAGACTGGGACGGAGATTTGTCTTCCAACAAGACAATGATCCAAAATATAAAGCAAAATCTACAATGGAATGGTTCAAAAATAAAAATATCCAGGTGTTAGAATGGCCAAGTCAAAGTCCAGACCTGAATCCAATCGAGAATCTGTGGGAAGAACTGAAAACTGCTGTTCACAAACGCTCTCAATCCGTCCTCACTGAGCTCGAGCAGTTCTGCAAAGAGGAATTGGTAAAAATTCTCTTTGTGCAAAACTGATAGAGACATACCCCAAGCGACTTACAGCTGTAATTGTGTGTGTGTGTGTGTGTGTGTGTGTGTGTGTGTGTGTGTGTGTGTGTGTGTGTGTGTGTGTGTGTGTGTGTGTGTATATATATATATATATATATATATATATATATATATAGATATATATATATATATATATATATATATATATATATATATATATATATATATATATATATATATATATATATAAATCAAATTCCGTTGCAATATTGTGAAGCTGTGTTGAAACAATTATCATTGTAAAAGCGCTATATAAATAAAGTTGATTGATTGTTTGATTGATTAATGTGAAATTAAACAGGTGTTCCTAATAATCCTTTATGTGAGTGTATACACACACACACACACACACACACACACTATGCCAAAAGTATTGGGACACCCCTTTCAAATCATTGAATTCAGGTGTTCCTATAATTTCCATGGCTGTGTAGTTAGTCCATTCATGATATTTCTTCACTTCTAAATATTCCACGGTCAACTGTTAGTGGTATTATAACAAATTGGAAGCAATTGGGAACAATAGCAACCCAGCCATGAAGTGGTAGGCCATGTAAAATCACAGAGAAGGGTCAGCACATGCTGAGGCACACAAGTCATCAACCTTCTGCAGAGCCAATAGCTACAGACCAGACCTACAGGCCTTGTGTGGCCTTCAGATTAGCTCAAGAAGTGTGTGTAGAGAGCATCATGGAATGGGTTTTTGCCAAGCAGCTGCATCCAAGCCTTACATCACCAAGTTCAATGCAAAGCATTGGATGCAGTGGCATAAAGTTGCAAAATTAAGATGTTGTGCTTTGCCCCTTTGTTGAAGTGAAAGGAAATCTTAATGCTTCACCATAACAAAACATTTTTAGAAAATTCCATGCTCCCAACCTTGATGGCCCCTTCCTTTTCCATCATGACTGTTCACCAGTGCACAACGCAACATCCTTAAAGACATGGATGAGCAAGTTCGGTTTGGATGAACTTGACTGGCCTGCACAGAGTTCTGACCTCAACCCGATAGAACATTCTTTGGGGTGAATTAGAGCAGAGACTGCGAGCCAGGCCTTCTCATCCAACATCAGTGTCTACAAATGCTTTTCTAGAAGAATGGTCAAAAATGACCATAAACACACTCCTAAACCTTGTGGAAAGCATTCCCAGAAGAGATGAAGCTGTTATAGCTGCAAAGGGTGGGTCAACTCCATAGTAAACCCTACAGATTAAGAATGGGATGTCATTAAAGTTCATGTGAATGTAAAGGCAGGCATCCCGCTACTAAACTGTATATATAACTATAAATAGTATATAAATAAATTGCATAATTATATTAACACAAAATTTGTATAAAATAATTAGCTCAATTTGTCAGGGAAAATGGGTCTAATTGCCATGACTATATATTTCAATGGATTATTTTTTCCTCTGTGATATGTGACTGAAGTATTTTCTTGCAACATATATTTCTGTACTGCTTTGGCACGTATATCGATTTTAACACATAAATGACATACACTCTTTAGAGGTCAGCTGGGACTTTTTTGTTTGCAACGCCTGTTTAGATGTGTTGTATGAAAGCTTCCTTGTCCTTAAGCATCTGTCCTTGAGAATAAACTCAAACCCTTGAGTTTACTCAGCTGTATGTGCAGCTACCTTTGACGTGCATATGGTTCTGTTTTTAATTCATCCTCCAAAGTGACAGTAATTGCTTGACTCATGTTTGTCTGTCCAAGCACACATTCCAGCAGTGACCAGGCATCTGTCACATCATATCTGTGAAAACCAGAGTAAAAAAATGAAAGCAGGACATTGGGCGCTCTGAGCTCACTAATTGGGATTGAGAACATCTTGTTGAACCTCTAAGGAATGGGAACGTGTGCTTCATTCCCTCACCTCATGCTCATGGAAGCAACGGAGGATGCATTATAGTTTCATTGGGGGCCGCTCTCCCAAAACCCTTCACACAGCTGAAATAAAGAAAGAGAGAGAGGGAGAGAGAGAAGGAGAGGACAAGAAATTTAAAAATGCATTTGAGAGAAAATCTGAGAGAACATTTAATCTCCCCAGAGTTGGTGGGCAGCCATATGTCTCTAAATTACATCACTTCCTGCTGTTTTGGACACACTGATGGAGCTGAAAGACTTTACAGGCCTAAAATCTTATGAATTGTTTCAATTTGAAACAGACAAATGAAGATGTAATGTTATTAGAGTTCGGGTGCATTGGCTTACTGCAAATACTGCAATACCTTATTAATAATATGGGCTATATAACATCTAAACATTGTTTGGGCTGATTAGCTGGCCAAAAATGTGGAAAATCTGATCACAAATGGGATGTATTGCCCAAAAGATTAAAATGTTATTCTGTTTTCACAAGGAATCCGTTTTCTTGCAGGCAAGGTGACATTTCGGAGGGGAAACTGCATATAAATTGCAGCAGTGCATAATGCATAATATCATGTTTATCAATGCATTAATCCAACTTAATGCCAACAATATCTGACATGGATTTCCATCATACATCTCTGCAGAGACAAATAGAGTAAAATCAGTTCATGTCATATTCGATGCAGTTTCAATAACATTTTTCCCCCAGTTATTCTGATGGTCCACTTTATATAATCTACTAAGTAAAGTATAAGTATCTTTGCAACTACATGTCAACTAACTATCATTAGAGTATTAGTAGGCTGTTAAGTTAGGGTTAGGTGTTAGGGTTTGGGTAAGCCGAATAAGTTGCCATGTAGTAACTTAAAGTCAATAAAGTGTTATTAGATACTAAATGGGGACACTACAATTATGATCTAAGTTATGCAACTAAATATACAAATACAATTAATTAAGTCTTATTTAATTCTATAAACTATAATACTGATCTCCCAACATTGTTGCTATATGATAAATTACAATAATCTGATAACATCTCTGTTTTCTCCAGAATGACTGTACAGCTGAATCAAATTTTGTTGCAGTATTGTCCTTTTTAACACTCGCAAGCTGCTTTGAAACATTTGTCATTGTAAAAGCGGTATATAAATAAAGTTGAATTGATTGATTGATTGATTTATTGATTGATTGATTGATTGATTGATTGATAATTATCTAATGAGAGTGTAACGATTGTCCACTGAGAGGTGCAGTTTATTTGTACAACTTATAGGACAACTCCGGCAAATTTTTAAGTTTATCTTGATCGTTATATCTTTGTGAGTACAGTCTATAGAAAAAAGAAGAAAAAAAACAAACCGGATTGGTCCTTGAGTTATTACAGTTAATAACCCGAGCCCCGCCCCCTCAGCTAAAACGGCAGCTTTGGGGGCATAAACATAAAGGGTGTCTTTGTGCCTCTTAACAGACACAAAATGCAATTAAAATGTCTGTTTAACATAAACAGGGCCCTTACATGACAACGAGATGCGTTTAGCCACTTAGCCATTGTTTAAATTCACCTGTTTTAGACGGCTAGCTGTGTCTCACGCTGAAGTCCTGCTGTAGCCAGAAAAATAGTCCAGTGGGGAAGAGTAGCGTGTGTATGAAGAGGCTCTGCTCATCGACTCGACGGTTCTCAGTATTGAACGTGTCCGAGAGAAACGGTTTTCGATTCTGTCCTGCTTATCGGAGGGCCGCTGCTCATTCAGTTTCTCAGGCATGCTCAGTATTAGCTGTTCGTGAGTTCATCAGATCTCTCAGCAAAGCATGTCTCAGTTCAGTGAACGGTTGGAGTTACAACATATAATTCAAGACATTAGTTTATTTCTATTCGGAGGGATTGTCGCTCATGTCAGAGAGTAACTAAAGTAACTTGTGCGATCAGCGCTGATTCAAGACGCGAACCGTTTAGAATGATTCAGTCCGATTTGGTGAATTGGTTCGCCCGGTTCACTAAAAAGAACCGGTTAAAAAGAACTATTCATTCATGAACCGGACATCACTAGAGTGATGATCAGATCGGACTCACAAGTGAAGAAGAAATGTTTCGCGTTTGTGCCTTTCTGAATTATGAAAATTTGCAGCGAACACTTGACTAACTTACACAGACACAACATAGCCGGGCCGGTTGAAGAAAAATGCCATTCCGTGGTTAAAGACAGGTGCAGCCACTGTGGAGGTAATGTAAACTTTATTTATCCTTTTATTTGGGCACACTCGGCTTGAGGAAAGATGTGCAGTAGCCTAATCAAATAATTGTGCTTTACACACACAACGCTCTTCCCAACTGGACTGCCTTTTTGCCAGCTACCGCTGAGTTCCCACGGGACTTCAGTGCGAGACACAGCTAGCCTTCTTACACATTGTTTAGATGAATTGAAACAATGGCTAAGTGGCTAAATGCATCTCGTTGTCATGAGAGGGACCTGTTCATGTTGGACAGACATTTTAATTGCATTTTGTGTCTGTTAAGAGGCACAAAGACACCCTTTACGTTTATGTTATATAACGATCAACATAAACTTAAAAATTTGCCGGAGTTGTCCTTTAAATCCAACACATGAAACAGACTTGGCTTGGCAAAAATAAACAAAAGACTTGACTAAAACAAACATAACTTGACTGGATATAAAGACAAAGACTCACCAACTAGCGGGTTACAACAATTAATATCAGACAAAGATTGTCCCTGCGTCCCAATTCGCAAACTATCCATACTAAATAGCATTCGAAAATAGAATTAGTATGTCCCAAATCATAGTATGTTGAAAAGAGTATTCCAAAGATACCCGGATGGTTTACTATTTCCGGTTCAAATTATAAGTGTGGATCCATGCACACTCTAACGGCTGATATTGCCCACAACCCATTCCGAGTTGGACGAGGATTCGATAAGAACTACAAACGCGGATAGAAAGCATTAAAAAACTACAAACATGACGGAAGTGTGAGTCTGACGGGTAAGTAGAGAAGTTTAGATAAAGGGGTTTGAGTGACCAATTATCAGTATTTAACCTGACAAAAATATATTTATTCAGTGTTGTCCACATTATATTTCACCTGCAGCAGCATTGTGAACTTTTGTAATGACACGTTTGGCCATTAACTTTTAAATGCTTCATTTTATTTAAACTGCAAACACATGAGGAGAGTCTGCATTAAAGACCCACAAAAATGGCAGATCAACGTGCGGCTACATTTCTCTCCGATATGGTAGGAGATTAATCTGAATGTGGAGGATTTGAACTGTGACAAATCTGACGATGATTGACAGGGCAGTTAAACGGTGACGGGGTGCTCTTAACTAAGCAACAGAGTCCGTTAAAGATGGCGAAGTAGTATGTCCCAAAGCTTGCATACTTTTCTGCTACACATTCAAAAGTATATACTTTTTCTTCACAAAAAGAGTACATACTTTTAGGATGTAGTATAAGTAGGTAAATTGGGACGCAGCAAATGGCAACATGAGGGGTTAAATACACATGGGCTAATGACAAGAAAAGGGACACCTGTGAACAATGATCAACCCATAAACCAATGACAACATGACACAGCAATACATGGCAGGAACACATAAGGGCAAGGAGTCACATGACAATAGAGGGAATGCATTGATGTCACTTTCCCGCCATAACACGCCCCCTCAGCCGGGGCTGAGTGGCAGAAGAGCTGCTGCGGGACTGGAGTTAATGGAGGAAAACAGAGTAAAGCAAACGATCCTTACAACTTACCAAAGATTCAGTGATCCATGGATAATGATATGCAGCCAGGAATCGTGTTTTCATGACATTTTTAGGAGCCTCATTTCGACAAGAATGTTTATAACTGCCATTCATCACATTTTTCAAGTGAATCCCACATGTATATGTGGATGGGTCAGTGTTTTGAAGCGTGTAGTGGTTGTAATATACTTTATATTCACTAAAAGCTGTCACTCATTCAATAAACGCAATCTTACTAGGTTCTGCAGTGACGTTGGTATACAATGAATCTCTTATTTTCACATTGTCTGCACTTACAGAGGATTGCTGCGCGTGTTTAACTGAACTCAGCGCCTGGACAAGCGCTCGAGCGGTAAGTGATTCCAAATTCAACACCTGTGATTGGCCAATTCCGTTGTAGAAGTCTACAAACATGTCTGTGATTGGCTACATTATTCACCGAGGCGAAAACACGTTGGAAATGTAATCATTTGATGAGTGCAAATACAGATACACACTGGATCTTTTGCTAGCTCCTTTTCGCTGAAAATATGCAATTATTTTTGCGAATTCTTACAGAGGATTACAGATCACAGAAAAGCAGTTATGGGCAGCTTTTCACTCTAAAAGCAGAAGCAGCAGCAGGTGGCAGTGGTTTGAGTGAGAAAATTACACACTATTATCAAGTCCGTGTTAAGCTCAGAACATGCGGTCCGTGGACAAGCCTCCCCCTACCACACCTTCTGGTGCAGGGCCTGGTTTTGTGTGTTTTCGCTGCATTCGCGCTGTAAACCAATGCTGCCTCTCAGTCTTTCTGCCACTCAGCGGGGCGTAATCACAGTCACTCCACATGGCGATGATGTCACGTGCATTCCCTCTATAGACCACAAGACAAAACCAGGAAGTGCATGACAGAACATGATAGTGAACATGATAAACTTAAAAAAACATGAAACATGAACCAAAACCAAAACACCCTGTGACAGAGAGTTAGTTGCCATCTAGTTTCAAAGTTACTTATAGTTAGTACAATGTCTAAAGTGGACATTTTTTCCCCCTTTTAAATTAATAAATAAACGTTTTAAATAGCTAGTGCCTAAGTGAAGCTGCTTAACTTTCGCTGTGGGGAGAGCTGTGGTCTTCCAATGAACCAGCTGATCACCGTTCCAGCTCAATTTCTGGATTGCTGCCCTTTTAAACCAATAAAAATGGAAAAATATGCATTTGCCTTGTATGATCGATCTGTCGTAATACTTCTGATTTAAAAGTCAGGTTTGATTTGATGCATTTTTCAAGACTCTCTAAATAATAAAGATAAATCAGGCTTCCTTGGAATACTGACGACTTCTGACTTTACACGCATCATTTTTTATTAACTAATCAAATTGCTTAGATTGACTTCTATTACATCTTCCCAGCATTCGACTGCAGCATCTCAGTAATCTACAGCATCATAATCTAATGTGTAATATATTTATTTATTTATTTATATTTATTTATTATTTATTTAAATACATGGGCATACCTCTAATGTACATGAATTCTCCCTGCCATAAAATAACATATGCTATTGAGGCTTTAATATCCTGTTGTGCATTTTTATTTACACTTTAGAGAAGAAAACAAATATTAAAGTACATTTGAGATCACTGGGATCAACATTTTACTCACAAGTGAACACATTCATGCAGTTTATGCATAATTTATATATTATATATAATTTATATATATTCTGCCATCTTTTATCCATCAAAATGACTGCCTATCCTTATCCTATAAATTATATACTGTTCATATCATATCTTGTATTTTTCAATTTTTCCCCCATTTCCCTTTTTTTAAGCACTGTAAATGGCAAAACATAACATATTGGTTTTCTTCATTTATCATTTATTTTGGTATCCTACCAAATAATTGATTGCATAACCTGTTAAAAATTTACAGTACATATCCCAGAGAAAACGACTGACAACAATTGAACGTATCTAGGCAAAATCAGTTTCCTTTATTTGTCATTTAAATGTAACCATGTCATTTGTCTTTTTTTTAATGTAAGATTGATTTATTATAAATTATTTATCTGTGTGCATCAGGGTGGGACAGCCTGACACTCACATGAAATTGACCAATAGCAAACCACAACCATCCAATCAATTCCAGGGGTCGCATTTACAAAACATCTTAAGGCTAAAAGTAGCTCCTAACTTGCTGATTTAGGAGAAACTCTTTAATATGGCAACATGATACTTCTACACAATTTATATCACTGACAGAGATTCCTTCCCATCAGCCAATCACTGTGGTCATAGTTAGTAAGTGTGATGACATAATCCATAGCAATGTGGTCAACCCCCGCCCTTACTCAGATTTTTCTGTTTCTTAGTAAAAGTTGCTTTCAGCAGCTTTATGAATAGGTTAAATGGTTACTTCACCAATTAGCATATGGCTTTGTATCAGTATAAACCCTGGAGTATATTCAAATGATTGTGTTTAGTTGTATATGAAAACATTTTGTATATTTTGTAAAAAACGGTGTGATGTCATCACACCACGTCCCGCCCGCACGGTGAAGACTAGAAGAGATACAACTACGGCCACTGGGCATGTGCACATCAACATTGCATCATTTAATTATTGTATTTGCATTATTGTAAGGGTAGGTTTAGGGTTGGGGTAGGTGTAGGTGTAGGCGTTAATAAAACACAATCTGGTAAGTAGCAAATGTATTTATTGCTATTTTATCATGAGATTTTGCCTAACTTCCTATCGTTGCCATACCCCTTCTAGCAACAACTCTCCTTCTCCATGTTTAGTGTATTTCGGGGGCAGAATTACAACGCCACATACAGGTCTGGCATGTATGCTACATCGTTTTGTGTCGGTTTCAGTGGTTTCACGTGTACACAGATATTTCTTGAGACAAGGGGGAAAAAAAGATCGGATAGGGAAAGATCTGACTTTGTGTGGATGTACATTATTGTGTTGAATATTTTACATGGTTTAATGTTTTTACAAACACCCCTCCACACATACACATATTCATTTACATCTATTATCTTGCCCTTTCTTGCACCCCTGATGGTTTAGGACTCCTGGGAATGTCTTACAGTCTCCCTCCTCACCACTGCTTATTCTAAGGGCTGAACCTTATCTAATAATCACTCCTTGGGCAATAATATTAGACCTGCCGTTGAACACTGGGATTCGTTTTGGAAAGGTCAAGTTTTGCATTTCCCGCCCCTTCGCCGACGATGGGGCACGCAAGTCTTTCATCGTGGTAGGATTGCATAATTATGTGGCGGGTGCTGGCGGTACCTGTGTCACCGGTGAAGACACCTCTCTCAGATACGTCCTATCTGCCTCACACAGGAAGTGGTCAGGGTTAAGAGTTTAAAGACTGCTTGTCCCAAACTCCGAGATTAATTGACTGTGGTAGAGGCGAGATAAAGAAGCACATTAAGACTAAAGAAATCTTCCCATATCCAGATCCGCTCCAGGTTTTAAGCGCTATTTTAAAGTCTGTTTATAATTTTCTCAGAGCTGTCAAAAAGAAGACCATCAGGCTCATGGCGCCTTATAAAATGATTCAGAATTCTCATTTTCAAAACTGTGAACTCACCTCATGCAATGAAAATCACTGTCGATCAACCTCAATGTCTTATATTTAATAGAATCCTATTAAAGAGTAATCATTCTTTGCACTACTTCTCCTTAGATTCATCCCATGGCTGTAATTTTCACATACTCATAAAGAGAATTTCATGGTCAAGGGCAGTTTTTCTCCTTTGGAGTTGTTGATGATGGTCATGGCATGAGCGATAAAGACAAGATATGTTTGGAGAAGCAGCGCTATCATGTGGATCAGCTTTGATCAACGTTCCAGATCTTCTCTTTGTTTCTTTTCATGTATGACCCTGGAATGCATTATTTCAATAATGCACAAATTCAAGAAACCAACATGTAAAGGATTGACAGCAGGTGTTGAGAGACTCTATCCATCATGAACTTTACTTTGTTTTTCCCAATTCATCAGTCAGCTTGAATAAAAGCTGCTATATTAGTCACTAATAAAGATCATGAATCGTACAATATTAGACATACACTACTGTTCAAAAGCTTGGGGTTATTAAGAGTTATTTTTTATTTATTTATTTGGTAACACTTTACAATAAGGGGGCACTAATATGACTTTACTTGTTGGGGCACATGACTATTAACTAACTTATTAAGTAATATGCAATTGTGGTTATGCGTTTTGAATTAATTCTGAATTAGTTAATAGTCATGTGCCCCAACAAGTAAAGTCATAATATAATATTACCTTTATAAATCATTAGCTAATGATTAATTAAAGCAGACATCTGGAAGTTGAAATGCATAGCTTTGACCCCTTGTGGTAATTAACACATTCATTTACATTATTAGTTAATATAATATGTAATTAAGGAATTAACACTTTATGACACATTTAACTAAAAACTATTAAATGATTACTTAATCTATTAATCATGTTGAATGTTCATTTGTTGCTGATGCAGAAATCATTAATAAATGGGTTAGTTCAATATTAGTAATACATTAACTCATGATTATCTGTGCATTAATTAAGCATGAATTAATGTATATTAGTGCACCCTAATTGTAAAGTGTTACCATTTATTTTTTTATAAATTAATATTTTTATTCAGCAAGGATGCATTGATTTGAATGAACATTTATAATTTTACAAAAAGGTTACTTTCCATTAACACTAGATGAGGTGCACATACAGTCAAACCTTATTATTCAAAAATTATTCAGACACCAAATTTTTTACTACACTGTAAAAAAAAATTGTGGGATTTTGTTGGTTTAACTTAAAAAAAGTAAGTAACCTGGTTGCCTTAACATTTTGAGTTTATTGAAATTAAAAATTTGAGTTGATACAATGAAGGAAATGTGTTTAATAAATATAAACTCAAAATATTATTGTATCTGAACCACAAAAAATTTGATAAATCATGAAAATAGCACTATTTGGCTAATAAAACACACACAATCTTTAAATAATATTTTAATAAAGGTTGTCGAATCTCAAAAAATGTTCATTGTATTAACTCAAAATTTTAATTTCAATGAACTAAAAATTTTAAGGCAACCAGGTAACTTTTTTTCTAAATAATTTTTTTACAGTGTAGTGGGTGCAGGACACTATAGTTAATTTATGTAAGTGAGGATAGCAAAATTAAGTAAACTGTGACATATTATACCCAATATTCTACCAGTAATATATATAAAAATGTAGGACCGGAATGATTCAGACACTTTGACCTGAGCATCATGCTTAAGTGTTTTTTTTCTTCAATTGCTAATGTGACCTTTTACACCACAGACTGAACACCATCAAGTATTGCTTGGTAATTGGTTGACCCTAATTGGTATTATCTAATTTAACTGTTGACAGCTGATTGGTTGATTGTAATCCATTACATAGCTTTCTATCGAAGTTATCTGACATTATCAGGATTAATTTGTTCTGACACAGTTTTATTAACCCTAAAGTTGTCTAAAACCCATATGACTTTCTTCTGTGCAAACTCAAAAGAAAATCAAACAAATATATACAGCTGTCAGTTTGTAAATACTTTAGAACATCTTGTAATGTGTAAATTATTTTCAAACATAAGTATCTTTTTTTAATGGAGGACATTTCATGCAAGCTCTTCAGATGAAGTTTATAATTATATTTATTTTTCTTTTATTGTGCTATTAAAAGACCTCAGTAGGGTTTAGCAGTATATACAGCATCACTGCACAACCGACGGCTCTTTGCCTATTACAGATGAGATGCAAACACATGACTCCCAGGAGAGTGAAACAAAAATCTCAATTATCTGTCAAATGTCATTTGCACTGCTGCACAACAGTGTACTTTAGGGAACAGTGCTCTTTAAAAGACAGATTTAACGCATGGATTTAAATGCAGAGGCAGGATGATAGTGAGCACTCTGGGTATATTGGTTAATGCTTGACTTTATGAAGACGAATGTGGAAATGATATCTAGAGTTTGTTTAATGTGATGTCGATCCGTAAGTGTGTATCTCAGCTCATTAACAGGATAAGGGAGAGGCCAAATCCTCTTATACCAACATGTGCAAAGATCTATTCAAATACTCAATGGAGAGAGAGCTCTTTTATATGAGATAGCATAACTGAGGAGAGTCCATTTTACACCATTAAATTACATATATGGTCACATTCTGGATTTTATTGTCCAGTTTAGAATGTAAGAAATGTGAGTTTATGGAATGATTTACCTTGAAGGTGGGATAATTCTGGACACATTCCATCCTGCATTCATGTTGAATATCTTGTTTCACTCAGAAACGTCACAATAAGAAAGCACAATTTTGTTGTAAATCCTGTTTCATGATGACTTTAAGTGGCCAGTCAATCTGTAAAACATGTAAAACAGACAATTACCAAACAAACATTCAAACCAATCAATTGACTGATTGATTGAACATATGAACATTCATATTCATTCACTACAGAATCCCATTCTCCCACAGATGGTAAACATTTTTCATTATATAGGAATGTTTGTCACAATTCAACATGCAAAAACATGCAAAATATATACAACATGAAAAACACAGTGAGTATGTACGTATGTATGTATGTATGTATGTATGTATGTATGTATGTATGTATGTATGTATGTATGTATATTTGCATTTAATATACATATAAGCATGCAATAGCTGAGCACAAAGCAACTCCCATTCAAGTCTCAGCTTAAGGTTCAGGCTTATTTATTCATTAATGAAATCACCAGGGACTGGTTTACGTCGACTCGGCTTTAATGACATAAATGTTGAATATAAAAATCGTTCAATCCCTATGATACCAGACATTAGAATGAAGGAAACTCAGGGCTTAAATACAGAATTGACATAACTAAAGGAACTCATGCAAGCTCAATCAAAAACATCTAGGTCACTAATGTAACCCCCGTTCCCTGAAAGAGGGAATTAAGACATTACGTTGGACTGACATCATGGGGGCTCGCCTGGGAGCCCAATAACCTCCAAATAATTACAAAACGAGCCAATGGACATTGGCAAGTGAGATTTGCATGCCAAGTCACAACATAGGGGTATAAATAGGACCAGCATTATTAACTTCATTCATGTTTTACTGAGGAACCATGACTAGACCCCAGCCATTCAGCTGTGGTTCAGGGATTTGGCAGGGGGATGTAACATCTCTGTTCTTTCCTTCAGGAAATGGGGGTTACATTGGTAACCTAGACGTTTCCATTCAGTGAGACACGTACGACTGACATCATGGTGTCCATATGTCACGCTCCATAGCCACTGAACTGTATTACAAGTGTTGGAGATGCAGATGCTGGCAAGCCATGACGTGCAATTTTGGCAAATTATCTCACAAATGTCTTAACCTACGCAGTTCGAAGTAAGCCTGAAGGAAGTCTTCCATACCAAAGAGGACGGGTAAAGAGTGCTTCAGAATTCCATTCCCAGGGAAAGACACTGGTTTACCATCAAGGAAACCATATCATGGACAATGCACATGTGGGATTACCAGGCAGGGAATCACATTATATGGGCATGTAGTCCAGTAAAAGGGCTGACCAACCGGGCATACACACAAGGACTGGGCCTGACATCAGATGCCTATTATACTGTCTGTTATAGCCTATATATGACTGCTGAAGGACGCTGGATGAACGCGAAGAGGATTTGTCAAGTGGGACAGTGTTTGCGATTTCACCACCTGGTCTCGAAATGGAGTGGTGGAAACCTTATAAACATTGACCACAGAAACAAGGCCAGCCCGAATTCCAGGCACAATTTGCTGGCTTAAAATGTTTGTAGGTCCCCCACCCTCTTAAAGGAAGCAATCATGGTCATCTTTAAAGACGCTTAAAGGGCGCTCTCTGTAGGCCAAAAAGTAGGATGGAGAGGTCCCAGGATGGGGTGACATGGCCTGACAGGATTGAATCCCTTGTCGCTTCTCAGGAACCTGATGATCAGATTGTGCTTTCCCAGTGACCTGCCACCAACAGCACTGTGATTGCTCTTCTCCAAGCTGTATCTTTCATTACTCAGAGGGCAAGGTCAGTCGAAGTGCACAGCTATTGCTCTTTTAGAGCTTTTGCCTCATGAACCATGGCATGCAGTTCAGAGGTGGCCTGTCCACGAGCAGAGTAAGCCTTAGGACCCAAGGATGCTGTCGTCACACTTGCCTTGGACAGGAGACACGGATGATTCCTGCAGATGGCAGCACTTTGCGGGCACAAATTGCATGCTCCACCTGCAGAATGTCCTCGTAACCCTTGGCGGCCCTACAATTGAGGATAGTGAGAGTCTGGGAGGCAGAAGAACGGCTTCAGGCAGTAAAAGGTACCTTCCATGTTTTCTGAACATGAACCTCTGGGAAAAAAGAATTAGGTGGCCTGTGGATGTGAACTGCACGCTGCACAAGCATTCTGGACACGGTGGAAGGTTGCACTCAAGAGCCATCAACTCTGGATCTAATTCAGCAGGAGCTACCACCCCAATTGGGGCAGCTTGGCTTCCTCATCTTCTTCAGAGGAAAAAAGCCCCCTCTCCGATGCAGCGCTTAACATCCAATCCTCATCCAGAGCGCCGAATGAAATACAAGATGTCTGACTCAAGGGACCCGCACTAACATATGCCGTCTCAACGGTACATGGCACGCTAGAGGAGTGGTAGGTTTGTGGGGGCGGACTGGACAAAGAGGCTCCCACTGTAACCATCAGTTCTCCCAGAATGCTAACTAGACCGACAGCTCAACTTTAAGAAGCGGCGGTGGGCTGGGTAACAGATGAGGACAGGAAACGATCGCATACAGAAACAAAAAGTTGCTGAACGCCCGTGCTTGCTCTTTTAGGGAACTGCTCTTACAGCTGAAATGGCCAGGGATAGACGGATACACCACTGGAATGCACCTTCACACTGGCCGAGTAGAACCTATGACGAGAGGTGGAAGCAAAAAATAGCAATAACAATTGCTGTTGTCGGAGATAACTCCTAGTAGCAATTAAAACAGCTTATTTCGCTCTCTTGAAGAAAGTCTTCTTTTAATTTTTCTTTTAAAAATGAACGGAAATGAATGATGTTTGTACATTCGCTCGGCTTTTAATCAAAATATAAATAAAGTGAGAAGAGAAGGTGTGACTCGGTATGTGAATCTCAGTGGCCAATGTCCATTGGCTAATTTTCTTACGACTTGGAGGTGATTGGTAGCCTGACAAGCCAGACCCACATCAAGATGTTTGGTCTGGAAACTCACCATAGACAGGGCTCAATCCGAGGGGCGGGATAAACGGTTGTCTTTCAAACTCCCTCTGCACGCGATAGGATAGCGCTACACCAACCAGAGCAACGAAGGTGAAGCAGAGCTCGCTGACAGATTAAACATTCGCCGTATCCGGTCGACTAAACTCTGAACACATCTTCCCTTTTTAAGAATGACTTCAGTGCCGTTCTTTGTTCTTTTCTCAGAGAAAAGCTTAACTCCAAGTCTTCCAGAATCGCAGTCAAAGCTGATTCGAAAGACCGCCGCCGTTCCCCAGTTTCTGTGTTTACTAGAAGCACGCAAACGCATCTCGGCCGTCGTCATTATGGCCCCGCCCGCCGACTCTATACATGATGTGATTGACCCGTCCAGATTGTGAGGAATACAGCTCAGAAGGGTATTGAGAGTTCCTAGACGACACTTGCGGGCAGATTAAATTTGCTGCCGCTAGGGTGCGTCTAGATTTCTAGGCTAGGTGATTGGGGTCCCAAGCAAGACCCCATGACATCAGTCCGACCTAATGTCGAATGTGACAGACTGAATGGGAACCCTAAAGATTAACTAACAGGCAAGGGCAAAGCAGGAACAGAACACAGAGGAAGTCCCCATAGAGGCAAAATAGGTAGCATTTTGGAATATTGGTCCGTTATCAATAGATAATTATGCAGGAAGTAATGCAGGACTAATGAGTAGTAATATCTACTACTATTAACTAATATAGAAACAAGCTGAACTAATCAGTAAGTAATATTGAATTCAGAATTAAGATAGTTGCTTATTAGGTAATTAATAATTACTGAATGAGACTGGCATCACTAATAACTAATAGATAACAAGGAACATTTTAAAGAATTACTAATTAATTACTAATCACAACATTAACGTCTAAGATTTGTTTCTATTTTAGTTAATAGTAGTAGCTGAAGTTTTAATGTAGTGCTACTCATTAGTCCTGCATTACTTCATACATAGTTATCTATTAATAACGGATCATTATTCTAAAGTGTTACTGCAAAATGTTGGCAAATTCTGTTAACACAAATAATAATATCTGAAAAGACGTGATATGAAGGTGGACATCTGACATTTAAAGATTACTTAGGATTAAATAATTGTATTAAATATTATTCATTTTAACATGTAACGACTAAAGAGGCCTAATCTTTACCACAAAAGATGAGTTTTCATTATTCATTGTCAATGTGGCTTATGTGAGGTCAGCAAAAAAGGAAGAGCAAGTTATTACATTTTGATTAAAGATTACACAGATAAATTATGCACAATAAGAACAGGAACATGCAGTAAATTACATTTTGATTTCATGTTGACGAGGAAAAGCTCAGAACACAAATACATTCTGGGGTGAAAAACAGACAAATAAATAAATAAAACCACCAAACGGTTTCAGATGAAACCCTTCACACTTGGGTGTGACGTTTGCTTTGAGGTATTAATGGCTTCTTTCACATATTCGCAGTCTAATCCAGACTGTGGGAATGGAGGAAACGCATTTCCATAGAATTGCACTAGCAGGCAAAATTGCATAAATGCAAGTTGGTGAAAACCCCTTTTTCATCACTCTGCGGGATTAAATCTCCCAGCTAAGCTGAGATCAAATATTGGATTGTTTTGGCTCCCTCAAGGTGAGATGGGAATGAATGGGAACATATAAATGTATGCATATCCTTCCTCAAAATGGGCCTAAAATCTTTTTTTTTTTTTTTTTTGGATCAATTTGATTGGATATTTTTGTATTTTTGTTTCTCATCTTTTAAATGTTTTGCTCACAGGTCTCTGGTATGCTTCTATAGAAACTGTATAAGGCTTACTTCCAGGGCATGTGAATATGAAATGTCATATTGAATGTTGAATAAAACACACTGAAATATAAAATCAAATAAAAATGTCCCAACAAAATAAAATATCCTTCTCCCTTTATTTTTTCATAACTTCAGTTCCATCAACCACCAAATAAGCACCATTCAATGAAAATAGAAACAAACCATGTGTGTGCCGGTTATATGGAATATGAATGGAAAGAAGGTTTAACTTGAGAATGTACTTAAATGGCCTGTTTAGATTAATTCTAGAAACGCTGTAAGTTGTAGGGAGGAATGACAGAAAAAGAATAGAGTAAGAAAGAAAAATTGAGAGAGTCCAAGATAAGTGCACATTCCGCTTGCTTTGATGAATATAATTGAAAAACTGTTCACTGACTTTGACAGATTTACAATGAAACAAAAAGAAAACGAAACATATACACTGCCCTGATTTATTTTAATGGGGAGAAGTGTCTATAAAAGCAACTTGTTTCACTAAATGTTCTTTTGTTAGAGAAACTGCATAATGATAGGATGTCTACACAGTAAAACTCTTAATGACCTTAATAAATGATGTGTTTGATTCAATAGGCCACTTTAGAGATTAAGCTTCTATTGGTTCGGTGTGACGATATCTGTAAATCTGATTGGGGTTATTCAGTTATTCAGTCACAGCCTTTCAATGTGATCATTTTAAATTGAATAGTGTGCGTTTCAAATTAACTACCGTTTGTTCTGCATATGACCACACTATAATTGGTTTATGGAACATTCCTCATCACTGCTATTATAAGGTATTATTTGATAAAATCATCTCTTGCAAATTATTGTAATTTAAAATGTACAGCAAAAAACTTTTCTAAAATCATGGGAAATTACAAGATGTAAAATGTGAGATGTAAAACCCAGAATTAAAGAAATGAAAAACACCCTGGATAGTAAGACTGATGGCAGAAATTATACTTTCTAAAGTAATCTGACCAAAATCAAATGTTAAACCAACTGTATTACTGGCTTATTTTGAGCATGTTCTGTATATACAGAGCAATCTGTTCAGGAAATGTAATTGTCCTGTTGAATGATTTCTTTGGTCTGGCCTGAAGGTAGGATACATCCAAATCCTGATTAAATAAAACTAACAGCCGTCTCCTATTTTCTCGAAAATGAAACATTCTGAGATGCTCCAAATTAAAATGTCCAAATGTGAACTTTTGACCTGTAAGATACCATGACAGATTAAACGACAGGATGCGTGTATAAAAATAAGGAACTTGTTACAAAACCAATGGCTGTCACCAAATGTCATGTCATACATAAATGTCATACTTGTATATTATTAGTGAAGTATGAATTTTTTTTTTCTGGTAAGGTTTCTGATAAGTTAACAAATGATCAAGAATGTAGTTTCTACACTATCAGAGGTACCAAGCTAGGGATTTACTGGTATAGTCAATTAATTGGTAGGTTTTAAGTAAGTCCAGTTTAATTACACAAAAAAGTATTGAATCATCTTGTCAGACAGACGAGGACACAGATGGATTAGTGCAAGTGCAAAGTTTCATAACAGAGGTAACGGACACAGGTGATACTTAGATGGATGGTGACACTCAGACGAAGGACGATGGAGGTGAAGACGAAGATGATGGTGAAGACGAGGATGGCGAAGGAGACGATGATGAAGACGAAGAAGGTTTCAGGTGAGGGCTTCTATGAAGGACAGGTAGTCATGGGTGGATCGGTGCAAGACCAGACGGTGATTGTGAAGGTGAGGAGTGTTTAAGTAGTGTTGCTGGTGATGGTGCACAGGTGATCTGAATGCCGGTGATGGGGAATGAGTGAGTGTGGCAGTGTCTGATGGCTGTGAGGACGTGACAGTACCCCCTCCTCCACGGGCGGCTCCTGACGGCTGGGCAGGCGGCGACGGGGTCTACCACGGCCCCGAGGAGCGGGTCGGTCAGAGTGGTCTTGTTGAAACTGAGTGAGAAGATTAGGGTCCAGCACATCATTCCTGGAGATCCAGCTCCGCTCCTCAGGACCATAGTCCTCCCAATCTACCAGGTATTCCATCCGGGAACCCCGACGCCGCGAGTCGAGGATGGCTCTCACCCGGTAGACTGATGGGTCCTCGTTGATGGTAGGAGGAGGAGGTACGGCACCATCACCAGGATCTGTGGGTGAAGAAGGGACAGGTTCAGTGAAGGGCTTGAGTAGAGACACATGAAATTAAGGTGATATTTGTAGGTGGGTGGAAGGTGAAGGCGGTAGGTGACTTCGTTCAGCTGCCTGTCTACCGTGAACGGTCCGATGTACCGGGGACTCAGCTTATGGCAAGGCAGCCAGAGACGGACGTCCCTCGTGGAAAGCCAGACCTTCTGGCCTGGCTGGTATTGCGGCATGGGTCCGCGTTTGGCGTCAGCGTGGTGCTTGTGTCTATATATATATATATATATATATATATATATATATATATATATATATAAATCACAAATACATATCAATACATATAAAAAAATATATATAAAAAATAACAACAACACTTTTCTAAAACAAATTTGAAATGTGTTAGGAAACTCGAAAATGGGTCTCTTCTGCTTTATTCCAATTTAGGATAACAAACTGAACAACTACATAACAGGAATATTCTCACAACAGGTGATTTGTCCAGCAGTAGTTGCTTAAAAACATATTTACATTTTTAAAAACTCGAAAAACTGAATTATGGCTAAGGTTCACCCGGGATACTAGCTGGGAAGATTTGTTTGATAATTTTTAATAAAATTCAAAAATAAATAAATAAATATTATTAAAATATTACATTTATTTATAGAATAATGCATTAGTTAAGCATTAATTAATGATCAACTTGTTCACAGCTAAGCATTAATTAAGCACCAAAACACTGGAAATTGATAATTAACTTTAAGGATCCAGTTACTAGTTTAACTAATTATGCATTAGTCAAATTAGCAATTAATTATTTGCATTAGTTAAGCATGGACACAATAGTAATTAATGATTAACTTAACATTACAGTAAGTGTTACGGAACAGATACACAGAGACAGTTTATTACAAGCCAGTGAGCAGAGTGGATCAAGCGAGCAGTGAAGTATTAGATAAGCAGGGTAATGCAAATAACCAATGGGTAATCTTTAGCAGGAGAACTAGGAGGACGGAACGCTGGAGCCAGGAGACGAGGACTAGGAGACACACCGGATAACGAGGAAGAATGTAGGTTCTTGGAGAGGTTCAGGAGAGTCCTTGAGGTGAGTATTCAGGTCTTTTCTAACATCTCGTTAGTATTACTACCTGAATACTCACCTCAATGACTCTAATGTGACTGACAGTGACTGCGAGTGTGACTGACTCACAAGTGTTTAGTGAAGATGAGGTATGGCGGGGGCTCTTGGACAATGCACATTCTTTGCATCCCTGCATGTACCTTCTGACGTTGGATGCAATGAGAGGCCACCAGAAATGCTGTTTCAGGAACGAGAGGGTTTCTTTGACCCCCGGGTTGCCAGTGCCCAGAGAAGAGTGCGCGGAGTGGATGAGGGAATTGCAACGAGTGTGGGTGACATACTGTAAGCCCGGTGGGGTGTTGGTGGTGGCATTGGAGGAGGGCTGGGTTTCTTCTGACTGGACGATTGGGCTGATGAACAACTGGCTAGGAAGGATGCAGTGTTAATTTCGTTGACGAAGACTATGACGAAAAATATTCGTCAACTAACCCTTTTCACGGACGAAAACTAAATAAAAACTAAATAAAAAGTCAGATATGATGACGAAGAACGTGACAAAATATAACTGACACTTTAGTCAACAAATAAAAATGAGACGAAAATATATGGGAGGTATAAATGGAGAAGAGATCCAATCATAAGTACTCTTTTTGTGGGCCGTGTTGGGTAGAAATCCAATCAGAGCGAATCTTTGAGGGTAGGTTGATCTATGCAGAAGCAGCCGAGCCATTTAAAAAAGCCGCGGCAAATGCACGTGCAACAGCTAAACAAACGCAGCAGCGGCAGTTACACAGAAAAGACAGAACAGAAATGTCAGAGGCAGGACGAAAACGAAGAATTGACATCTGGTCACATTTCACATATGAATCGCTGGGAAAAACACCACCAACTTGAAGAGACATTTACAGACGACTCATCCAGAAATACATGCCAAAGCACGCAGGCCAAGTTTATTTTAGCAGATAAACCACCGTGTTCCCGCTAGCTGCTAAACTTGGAATAAAATAGAAGCTAAAGAAAACCACGTCTGACCTGTATTGATTAGACCAGCGGTTCCCAACCGGGGTGCCGTGTAAAACGCACTTGCACCGCGGTTCATCTCACATCTGATGATGACGCATCTTTGATATGGGTTGTAACTTGAAAATAATGCTTTATGTATGTTTCTGTCGATGGATACACGTGCTGGCTCCTCAGTGATAGGCTACACTACAACAGCGATAATAAAAGAAAAACTGGCAAAACGGTTTCTCTTTGTAAACTGTGTTCAATGCATGAGTGCTGCCGTTTGTCCAGTCATTTCGCCGTCCTCACCCGGGTATATTCGCCAGAAGACGCGAATGAGAGCGCGCAAGCGCTGTGTGAAGATCTGTCATCCGAGAGCGCGCACGCGTCCCACAGCGCGCAAATATTCAGTTATCTTTCAAGTCTTGCGCTTGAACGGACAAACTCATACAAAAAGTATGTCAACATGTCCATCTTGTTAAGTATCCAAGCAGACATAGTTGGAATATGCCTTAAGAGGACTTTATACAGTCGAGAAAGACGACGCATTCCCCTGTCTTCCCATACGGAAATGTAATATATGTACATATATGTCCCTATATCCGAGTAGTGATGTCATATATGTTTCATATAAAGCAATACATTATCAGCACATATATACATTCTCATGATATATGAAGATATAGGTTTATACCATGTATGAAATACCCATAGAAGAATTATTATATATACATATATTAAAATGATTTATATGATTACTTTTTATATGGTGCTGTATGTTAATGCCATATATGTAAACAATATATGTCGAATTTATATATGTAAGTTTATTTAAACATAATATATGCAAACATTCAGTATGCTTGTATGGGATTTTACATGGATTTATATAGTGGTGTTTGAATCCTGGAATTTCATTCTAATTTAGTTTTGGTTGAGGCTTCGGACATTAAAAGCTCCATGGTTTCTCCCCGTTGTGAGTGTACAGTTTGAGCATTTGCTTGGTCTCGTGTGAGCATCTAGTTTTGCTTGGGCAGTATACACTCTTTTGTCCATTTGTTTAGGGTTGTTTGTTAAGCATGTGGTTTGTGCTCATCATTAGCCATGGTGTGTACTTTCATGTTTTTTTTTGTGTAGCATGTAACGGTTACCCTGGTACATTGGTGACATTTTTCATCCTGTCCTCTAGAGGGCAACAAATGGAGGAAGTGGTTCTAAGGTTACGAGTAGCACAGAGGAGAGGCATGGCAGTGGAGCATGGGTGAAAATGCCTGGAATCACATTGTGTTTGAGAGTTAAGTGAATTGAATCTAATGCTTTACAATCTTATTCAAATGCACATTTTTATGTACCCATAAAAATGTTAATTCATAGTGTTTGGAAGTTTGCAGAGAAGCTCGCAGAGGACACTGTTATGGGGCTTGAGTGCACTGATACCTACTTCTGACCTGTGTTGTGCCAGTGCCTAATCTAGGATTTAGGAATGTATATCTTCATTGCCTGCTGGGACGGGGACTTTTACAACACTCATATAAGAGACTTGCATTGCAGACTGTATATCCTTTTCCCTGTATGGCATTTTGAATAGTTTGGTACTGTTTTTTGTTTGTGTATCACTAGTATTTTGGGTTTGGAATTGATTTACTGTTTATTTGTTTACTTATAGTTTTGAGCTTTGATATTCACAATGCTGTCTTGGATTTCCATCCATGTGCTAATTGTTGCTATGTTATCTAATTCAGTGGTTAAATAGATACAATTTATTTTCACTCCCTCATTGAGAATCTTACAGTTAGTTTGAACACAAACTATTGGCAAAAGTGAATTCCCGTTTTTTGAGGATTTCTTATTGTATAAAAAACTAAGGCGAGCCAGTTACAAGCATTAAGGGGTTTGATTTTTTCGATTGTTTTTGATGTCTAATAAAAAGCCCATTAACCTCTGCACCCTTGAGTCCTTCATCTCTTGCCTCACCTGACAATAAGTAACATCATAAATATTTTATATTTTAAATGTCATTTGTTTTATACATAGTACAGATTTTAAGACTCTACAACATTTGACAGTGATAATGATTTGTCACATATATAATTTAAACATATATAATATGTGGACTAAAGATATATGTCAATATATGGAATTTCTGATGCTGTGCATATATGTGCATTTATGTTTTTACTCTATATGAGCATATTAGGATATTTCATATATGAGACCTATATGTCAATATATGTATTATACTTACATTAACATATATAATATATGGGATACATTTATATGTCAATATATGGAATTGTTCCAATTTCTAATATGTTTCATATATGTTTTTACTTTATATATCACATATATCGCATATATTGATATTTCATATATAGACAAATATTACATTTCCGTATGGGTTAAAGGGGCAGCAACCTTTAATGTCAAAGAAAATATAAGGACTCACTGCTCTTGATTGAATAGATTGTGTAAGTTTAATAAGGATTAATCTTTCATTTAAACAGTTAAATATATAGTTATTTAACATTGGATTATTTATTCTATTTCTCTACCAAAAACTAACATTAGACCTACCTGAAAAACAGGAAATCCATTGTTCATTTTATCAGTATCTTTGCTCAATAGAATTTATTTGTGCTACTGCTTGTATTTAAGTTATTTGTTCTTATTTTCTTTATTTTTAATAGTCCTTTATTCTGTGAACATAGCAAATACCGAACCGTACTGAAACCGTGAACCTAAAACGTTATACAAACCGACCCGTGAGACTAAGACTAAAACTCTTATGATATTTAGTCGACTAAAACTAGACTAAGACTAAAAGATTTCAGATGACTAAAATGGGACTAAAACTAAATGGTGTGTTATTCAAAAGACTAAGACTAAGACTAAATCTGAATTTGCTGTCAAAATTAACACTGGAAGGATGGATTCAGAATCCTCTACCTTTTCCTCCGGACTGTGGATGCAGGACAAGGCATCCGCCTTGACATTCTTGAACCCTGGACGATGCGATATGGTGAAGTGGAACCGGGTAAAGAACAGCGCCCATCGTGCTTGGCGCCAGTTTAATCGGTTTGCCTCACAGATATAACCCAGGTTTTTCTGGTTGGTGAGAACAAGAAACAGATGTTGAGCACCCTCCAGCCTATGCTTCCACTCCTCAAGGGCAAGCTTGATGGTGAGAAGATGTCATAGTTGACCTCTGCCGGACTGAGCTTGCAGGAGAAGGCGCATGGATTGATTCTGCAGGGATTCCCATGGTGGTGAGCGTGCAATGGAGAGCATCGACCAATTTCTGGAATGGATCCAGGGCGCTGATGCCAGCAGTCTGCTGTGTTGGTCCGGTCTTCTGTTACGGAGCAGATACACCGAGAACAAATGATGGTTAATGAGACTTTTTGTTATAAGCCAGTGAGCGGTGAGGATCAAGTGAGCAGTGAAGTAGTACAAAGGCAGGGTAATGCAGATAAACAATGAGTAATACTCAATGTCTCTGCAAGAGAACCAGGAGGAACTCTGGAGCCAAGGAGACAATGGAGACAGGAGATGAGAACTAGGAGACACATTGGAGAATGAGGTAGCAGGTAAGTAGTGATGTTAACAGTGATACCAAAGCTGAAAAAAAAAATTAAACGATTTTCAGTGAAGCTTTGTATCGATGCTTGATTCGTTCAATCAAAATCACGTGACCTATGACATCTGAAGCTTCATTTCACACACACCAACGACTGCTTTGTACTCTGATTCAAAAAGCGCAACACGGGTGGTTAGAACTGTTGTATTGTGCGCTAGTTTGTGTGTGTATGTGTGTGTTTGTGTGTGTATGTTTATGTTTATTTTGTCTACTTGCTTTATTCTGTATCAAGTTTTATTTGTTTAAAAACAGGAAAATATGTCCACATTCACAATACAAAATTTAGTTTCTAGGAATATGCAATGGAACAGATTGTTGTCATGTATTTAACATATTGATTCATTAATTTATACATCTATCCATTTTTTTTTTACTTATAAGACAATGGTTGCAAACCATTTTGCGACACATCGCTTTCCCTAACTTTCACCAGAAGAGGTCCTCATTAGCCTAGAAATCTAGACGCATCCTAGCGGCTGCAAATCTAATCTGCCTGCGAGTGTCATCTAGCAACTCTCAATACCCTTCTGAGCTGTAATCGCCTAACTCTTGCCAGGCCAATCACATCGTGTATAGAGTCGGTGGGCGGGGCCATAATGACAACGGCCGAGTTGCATTTGCATGCTTCAAGTAAACACAGCAACTGGCAAACGGCAGTCTTTCGAATCAGCTTTGGCCACGACTCTGGAAGACTTGGAGTTAAGCTTTTCTCTGAGAAAAGAACAAAGAACGGCACTGAAGTCATTCGGAGTTTTGCCGACCGGATACGGCGAATGTTTAATCTATCAACAAGCTCTGTTTCACCTTCGTTGCTCTGGTTGGTTGTAGCGCTATCCTATCGGATTGAGCCCTGTCAATGTGAGTTTTCAGACCAAACATCTTGATGTGGGTCTGGCTTGTCAGGCTAGGTCCTCATTTGAAAAGCTATGAGTAATGAACCTTTTTCTGATTCAATTGTGCTGAAAGCTTCACTGGTTAAAAAAACTTCACTTTGCCATCACAACAAGTAAGTAGCTCAGGAGAGTCCTTGAGGTGAGTATTCAGGTAGTAATATTAACGAGAGCAGACAGTAGCTGCGTTTCCATTACCCTTCAAATTGCGCAAATTGAAATTGCGAATTGGAAATACGCCCACTGGAAACGTGGCAATTTCACAAAAAAACTTCCATGTAAACCAAAAAAGTTTTTACGCTCTTATGAGTTGGTTTTTTTAGGCAATTCGAATTAGGACATTTTCGCAAAACTGCAATGCAAACTTTTTTTTTTCTTTCGCATTTACAGGTCACCTGGTGGGGTGACGCATTGCTGCCACATAAGGCCTATATATTATTTTTCCACTCAACTGTGTGTTGTAACAACATATTTTCTTGTAATAACGAGATCTTGTCGTTAAAACAACATATATTTTATCCTAATAAGGACAGTGGCATTACTTTATGGACCCCGGTACAGCTACAAATAATATCATAACTATATAGGCTTACTGTAATTAAGACATTCAATAAATGTATTAAAACACAAAGAGCTTAGTTTCAGCCTTACTCAAAGCCCGAGGAAACAAGCTAGTTATGCACGTCAATCCATTCCTGATGATCTTGGCCTAAACGTAACCTATTTAATTTCGTAGTCAGGCTATGTTTTCGTATCCCATGACCAATGAAGACGCCAGCGTTTTTTTTTTTTTTTAAGACAGCGGAAACAACTCGCAACGCTCCTTAATTTTTAGCCATACAGAGAACGTAAGACATAATTATAAACTATAAACTGTCTACTTTTATTTGTGGACATAGGGAATGGATTATTTTGCATGCTCTCACTCCAAACACTGTTTTTTTCTGTTTGTTTGTTTGTTTGTTTGTTTGTTTGTTTGTTTGTTTGTTTGTTTGTTTTGCTCTCATAGAATTGTTACCTATTCACACCATCATATGACTGGTTCACTGCAACGGTTGGAGTTAAAAATCGTAATTTGTGTTCTACTGAAGAAACAAAGATTACTATGGAAGTAAAACTGTGCCACTGGATTTTGAATTCTAATTTTTAGCACTGAATTTTTTTACATCAAATTTTTAACACTGAATTTTATTTTGCATCTAAATCAGACTTTGAATTTTAAAAGCCATCGAATTTCTAGCACTGTTTTTTTTGCCTATGACATTTTTTCAATGTTTTAAAAAAATTCAGTGTAAAAAGAAATTCAAAGTCTCAAAAGATTCAGTGTAAAAAAATTCAACGTCTCAAAATATTCAGTGTAAAAAAAAATGTATGTCTCAAAAGATTCAGTGTAAAATAATTCAACGTCTCAAAAAATTCAGTGTAAAAATATTCAGAGTCAACATCCCGGTAACCAAGGAGAAGCAATCGATCCCTGTATCAAATCATCCAACATCCAGCCAATCATTTACGCTCCATTGGTCATGTGACGCTGAAACAGGAAGGCGGGGGGAAGTTCACTTCAGGTGAGCTCCAGAGCTCAGCAGCATGGCTCAGAACACACACGATGGCGCTTCAGTGAGTTTACTCATGACCAATGGAGCGTAAATGATTGGCTGGATGTTGGATGATTTGATACAGGGATCGATTGCTTTTCCTTGGTTACCCGGATGTTGACTCTGAATATTTTTACACTGAATTTTTTGAGACGTTGAATTATTTTACACTGAATCTTTTGAGACATTTTTTTTTTTCACTGAATCTTTTGAGACGTTGAATTTTTTTACACTGAATCTTTTGAGACGTTGAATTTTTTTACACTGAATTTTTTGAGACGTTGAATTTCTTTTTACACTGATTTTTTTTAAAACATTGAAAAAATGTCATAGGCAAAAAAAAAAAAACAGAGCTAGAAATTCGATGGCTTTTAAAATTCAAAGTCTGATTTAGATGCAAAATAAAATTCAGTGTTAAAAATTCGATGTAACAAAATTCAGTGCTAAAAATTAGAATTCAAAATCCAGTGGCACAGTTTTACTTCCATAGACTGCTACCTGTTGGATGCACTAGGGGTAAGCAGATAAACATCACATTTTCATTTTTGGGTGAACTAACCCTTTAACTGGTAGCATTTTTAACTAAATTTGCAAAATGGCAAGCCACTCTAAAGTGACTAAAACTCTACAACAGCAGGTTGTTCAGATGAAGGCCAAATAGGTGCAAGAGAAGTTGGTAGGGATGGTGAAATCAAGCTTTGCGAAAGGCTGAGCACTGTTGTCCCCTCAACAGTATCGAAAAATGGATCATTACTCAAAGCTTTTCAACACTGTGCACACATATTGTGGTCAAAAGGTGGAACATCTGCATTCTACGTCCCAGATGACCCAACCATTTTTGTTTCCAATAATAATTCAGTTTGTATTACAAAAGCAAGAATTTGTGTAAATATTTACCGGTAACGCTTTAGATTACGGCCCGGAAAGTACTGCATAATTAAATGAATTTACAGCATAACTTTCTGTAAATATAGTGTAAATATAAAGTATGTGTAGGTATATGGAACAATATGTAATATTGGGGGAATAAAGGGGTAACTATCAGGAAAATTAACAAATTATTTATACTGTAAGTATTTTTTAATTAAGGGGTAATTATCCGTGTAGTTACAGGGTAAGTATGAATGTGTGGGCTGTAAATTAAAGTGGCTCTTGTTCCCCTCATTTCATGTAGTTACAGTGTTAATACAATAAAAACACAAATACAATCTGATATCACTCGGAAACCTTTATTTAATTTTTAATTTTTATTTTAATTTTATTTTTTAAACAGATTTAGAACACATATATTTCTCTTGCTTGGCTTCATCCTCCTCTTGTTCCTCTTCTTTTTCTTCCTTGTCACAGATGAATCTTAAGAAGGACATGTCTCTAGATAGTATACTGTAACTGTTACACTGAAAATACAGTGCGCGCAGAAATGTCCTCACCATTTACTCGTCTTTTACCATCATGCCATCCGAGATGTATACGACTCAGATGAACACAGAAAAATAAATGATCTCTGCTAATTAAAACTCATTTGGGTTTCTAAGAGGCATCAAACCACACATAAAGCAATAACTACAGTAGCCCATATGATCCCAATGGATGAATCAATGTCTTCTGAAGTAAAACGATAGGTGTTTGTAAGAAAAATAACAATATATCGCATCCGACCAGCAGTTATCTGCGTGTGCATGCAAGGGATGATTTCATGCTTGACGTAACTTGAAGCGTGACAACATGCGAGCACCGAAAAACTCTGGTCATGTGGATGTCTGATGCTGTCGGTTTTTTTATGCTTACAACAGTATACAAACAATAACATAATATATGATAATAGCAATTAGAAATAAACAAGAATAAAATACAAGATACGCCAGTTCTCGTGTGTGTTTCAGATGAAACGTGCATGAGAACGTCATAAAAGCTTGAAGCACCTTATGCACGCACTGCTAACAGCTGATCAGATATGAAACGATTACTAAATTATGACAGCATTTCTTGGTGTACTACTTTTTATTTTAATAAATAATAATAAAAAAATTCAAAAGACATGGGATTCACCCTAACATCCATCAATGGAAATAACAAAAATTAAGAAGAGGAACAAGAAAAGAAAAGAAAGAGAAAGTGCCTCTTTCTGTCAGGATTGTACTTTTTGTTTTTATTGTACTTACCCTATAATTACATGAAACAAAAGGGGAACAAGAGCCACTTTAATTTACAGCCCGCACATTCATACTTACCCTGTAACTGCATGGATAATTAGCCCTTAATTAAAAAATACTTACAGTATAATTACCCCTTTTCCCGTAAATCTCCCGTATTTTAACCTGCGTTATTAAAAAAATAATAACACTGGAATAAAAAAATAAAAAAATAAATAAAAACATTTCCAATCTGAGCTCTGTAACTAGCCTCGCAATAACTGCCATCTGCAGTAGCCTATACAGTACTGTAGGAGGCCGTTGTTGCGAGGTTAGTGGGTGAGGTCAGATGACGAGTGACAATGTGGGGAAAAAAACAACGGATGATGGACTTAACTAACGATAGAGACGGAAGGCACTCCTGGCAAAAAACCCAAACCCTTGTGTAAATACTTTGATCAATGGGACAGCGAATTTAATTTTCTGAAGAGGAGCATGTCATGCGTTTTGTAAGTTTTGTAACTGCGACTTCAACATGTGCGACAGCGGAAGATCTTTTAAAGTGACAGTAATCACTTATAATGACAATGTAGAGAACAAAAGTAATTGCTCACTAAATATGCTCTGCTCTTGAGTAAATAACTTCAGTACCTTTAATAAGGATTCATCTATATATAATTCAGAACTTATGTAGTGCAAACTGATAACAATTTATGTATATTTTCTCCTTATTAAGTTGTTATACATGTAGGAAAGGCACAGGTACAAATAAAATGTATTATTATTATTATGGGTTTATGTGAGGATTTATGCCCCCGCCCCCGAGTAATAAGAGCAAGTTCAATTTATTAGGGGAAGACAATGGGAAAGATTTCAAAGTCAGTGAAAGGTGGAGGAGGAAGTGTCATGTTTGGGGGATGTTTTTCTGCAGCAGGTGTTGGGCCTCTTGTACAGCTACATGGCAGGGTGAATGCAAATGTTTATCAGAACCTTCGGCAACATGGGGTTCCTTCTCTGTGAGCATCTCCCAATCAGCCCGCTGCAAAACGGGTAAAGCAGTTACTTGAAGCTGAGAACACTGAAATAATGAATAGGCCAGCCCTGATCTAAACTCGATTGGAAATCTATGGAAAATCCTTGGTGACGAAATGATGGCTAAGAAACCCACTACAGTTACCAGACTGTGGAAGAGACACAGTGGACCAAGATCACACCAGAGCAGTTTTACAATCTAGTTGTTTTAGTTATAATGTTATTTGGTGCTACAATGTAGAGGTCAGCATTCCCGATCAGTTTTCTTGCGGCACAGGAGTACATTTCCAAATCAAAGATGTAGTGGTCGGTAACTCTAGTGTACTTTGGATGGGAGCGGGTGGCCTGACAATAGCTTGGCTGCTCCCAACATCCTTTGACAACAGCATATCCCTGCTTGAACAAAAAAAAAAAAAAAAAAAAAACTGCAATGGTGGCGTTCACACAGTTCCCTACCTGTGCCTGGTTATGTATGTTCTTTGCATCCCATCCACGAGAGCACCTTGAAAATTGTGAAAATTCAGCCTTTGTGGTCGGATTTTGAAGGAGAGACATTTAGTATTGGAATTGTCATCAGTCTGTTCTTGCATGAATGTAAAAAAAACAAAACAAAACAAAAACTTACATTTTGTAGTACCTATAGCTAGTAAATCGACATTTTTCGTTTATTTGTATATTTGGCTTGTGACAGATGATATTTATGCAAGTGGGGAAAAAAATGTACGGTGTTAACAGTAGGCCTATCATGATAAGACAAAAATAACAAATACAATTATTGTATAGCCAACATTTTGTTCCCAGTCACTCTCTTTCCTGCACATTTAGAAAGGAGGTCTAACTTTAGCAGTATTGGTCCGGAAAAGAAAAAAAACATTCTTAGCAGTAAGTGAATGTTAAACTGGCGGAAGTGGTCGGGAGCAGTACGGAAAAAAAAAGTAAAAAAACATTTCCACGCATGCAGACCTCTAATGCAATGGTTGTTCTCTAATTTTGATCATTGTGCTTTCCACTAAAAGGTTTTTCTTGATGTGGCCTTGGCTATTTTGTAAAACATGCTAACAGAACAATGGTTGCCTCTACACATCAAGTAAAACAGGAAAAAGTATCTCAACACTGCAAAAGTTGCATACTTTAAGTTTGACGGAGGTGCATGTGAAATGTCTGACATTTTCTCGGATGACTTCCTTGCTTTCAGGAGTCTTTCTTCAGTAGAGGAGGTATGTGCAGACACAACAAGATGGCTGAACGGCATGTGACCACATTGCCTGTTGAGAGAGATAATGAACCACTGCCAAGCTAATAAGAGTTCAGGGCGAGAAGGGAACTATAGACGGAGGAAGAGCACTAATCTGACTGTGAGTGTAGGTGTTTGTGAGTACACACACAGGAGAAAGAGAGTCCTTGCTGCTTTGGAAGAGTTTCGAGCCCATGTTAGATGACTTTGGAATGAGTTCGAGCCCATGTTAGATGACTTAAAAAATGCACAGACAGAAGCTACTGAGCTCTCTTAGCGACCAAGAAACACAACAAGCTGTTTTATGCATGACACAGTTTCCATTTCATAATTAATTTTAACAGGATAATTTGAATGCCTCCTCTTATGTTTAAACGTAAAACGAAAATATGGATATCCCGTACTGGGTGTCACATGTATGTCTGTCTTTAGCATAGACTGTAAAAAAATATGGACGTAGTGTCCGTGACGTCACCCATGGGATTCTGAAGTGCAGTTCTGAAGCGTAAAGTAGAGACGAGTTGGCCGTTGCCATCTTGGCAACATGTCATCACGTGTCACGCCCGGATAACAGAAAATGGACAAAGAGGCGTGATGTGGGCAGAGCTGAGGTAAAGTGATGACTAACAGACAGAATGGCTATCCACCTGTCACTCAAAGTGCCTTTATGCAGAAATGTAAGGCTTTATATAATGTATAAATGTACATTACAGGAATTTGTTATAAAAAAAATCACCTCCCTCACAGTTGTCATGAAGGGCAAAATTAGCCATATTGACCAAAACCAAATTCTGTACCAGGCTGTAAACATGTTTTTTTTCTACTGTAATGTTGGGCATTTTAATATGGGACTCAATGAGATTATGCTCCCTTCTGGAGCCTTTCCCTAGTGGTCAGTCGAGGAACTGCAGTTTAAGTTACTTCAGTATTGGCTTCAAGAGTAACTGGGGAAGGTTCCCGCTTGGTTTTTAGGAGTGTTCAACATCGGCTGCAGCTGGATGCATCCGATCGACGAGAGTGGCCGCTTGCAGGCGGGGAGGAGCTGCAAGCGAAGATGTGAATTCAGACAGTTTCTGCTTCCCATTGTGACACTTGCGTTGTGTTTGCATACTTTAATAGTTGGTATGGGCTTTACACGACAGCAGAGTGACGGTAAAGCAGGATGCCGCCGTGAAACGTCAATCATTTGAATCAACTATCTGTGGATTGAGAAATTATTCGAATAAATCAATCGTCTGGCCTCGAACGCCTGGGATATTTGTATTTGTACCTATAAATCTGCTGGTTATATCCGGTTTTATATCATATAATACACAAATGGGTAGGCTTAGGGGTGGGGTTCAAACTTGTCTAAATAAAAACATAAAATAAATGTCATTAAAATGATGCTGCCTGATTAAATTGAGACTCACACCCCAACATGTCACAATAAAGATGACGATAACATTCCCATGCCCAAGGGGTAAGATGCCAAAGGTTTCTTATTGGAAGCAATGTCAAATTATAAAGGTGTTCCTTGTGCATTAAAAAGTTATGCCGACTCTAACCTAGTGTCAAATGTGCCAAATGTGCTTTACTACAACAACTCTTCCTATTCTCAACATGGCCTCAACCCCTTTTGTTGCATGTTCCAAGGGGCAGGTTTATGTAATTTTTAGGGTTAATTATGTCACTACTTGTTGTAGTTCTAAAAAGTGATTTCTTTAAACGACAATGAGCACGTTTGCATGCATAACAGTAAGCTGATAACTCACAAATAGCACCTTATTAAAATAACCAGTTCCCTATATCGAGGGAACATTGCACTGCATCAGAAAGACGAATTTGGGGATGCTCCCTAAGCATCAACGCATCTGAAGTATGAATTAAACTATTCCAATCCTGATTGGTGCTACGTCATGACGTAGATGTGACGGCATACCCGGAAGCTATAAAGGGGAGCAGGCACATTGTAGCTTTAGTTATCGCGCTTCAGCATAACGCTCTGTGTGAAAACTGTCTGTCTATTTATTGTTGTTTTTCCCTCATTATATATATATAAAAAGAAAAGAAAAAAAGTAAGGTGAGTGAATTTAAGAGATGTGTGCATCCTTGTCCCCGCTTCATTTCGGGAGCGGACACACACTCTTTATGTGTGAAATGCCTGGGCGTTCATCATGCTCAGGCAGCTCTCGAGGGAGCCGCCTGTAGCCATTGTGAGCAGCTGACACTCAGGGTGCTTCGCTCGCTGCTGGCGGGGGTGGAGAACCCAATGGTCTGGTTCTGAGGAACCGGATGAGCTTTGCATCGAGACGGGAGGTGCAGCATATAATTCCCCACCACATCCACTTACCCATGCTGTGGCCAAATTAAATATCGATTGGCCACAAGAAAGACAAGAAAGCTGGATGATCGTTTTCTCTCCCGCCGGGTTCAGTCACCCCACCAGGGCTTACCATTTTGGAATAGGCCATACTCGGTGCGCATTTCCAACCCCCCCAGTACTAGATTATGCGAATGTACTGGGGGCGCGCGAGGCTGGTTATGGGGTGATGCCGCGGGTGGAAGATGCTCTCGCGAGCTATCTGTCACCCGAATCGCCATTATCCCTTAAAGCCCTGCTACTGTCCACCAAACCAGGTTTCAGGAGGCGAAAAAGCAATATGCGGCCTTCCGACAGTTCTTGCCTCATCGGCCAAAATCTGGAAAGGCTGCCACTAGTGGGCAGCCTCAGCCGTCAGCCAGCTCCTCGCACCGTCAGGTGCAGAAATAGAGCATCGCCTCTAGAGCCCCTCCTCCGGGAGCTTGTCAACAGAGGAGGTGTTCTCACCAGCAGGCTTCCATGCAGAAAGGTGATCTGAGGAACGTCCTTCTCACTAAGAAGGCTGCTCTAAAGAAATCCTAGCCGCGGCAGGATTTCCAAGAGCAGCCCCTCCCGCGCAAGGGCAATCGAGGTTGCCTCTCGTGCTGCGCTGTCGATGGGAAAATGATGTGGTAATCCCACCATCACAGACGCTTCGGGCCACATCGTTTTCCCATGGACAGCGGGTGCTCCAGTCCCCTCAAGAAAGACCTGCGACTGGGCAGCGTGTTTGTCAACATACCGAAAATCGTCTTCGGCTCTCTGCCGGGCATCCGCTTCAGAGAGCGAGGGACGAGATTCAGTTAATACTCGAGAGGCTGATTCCTTAGTAGATATATCGACATGGGTCCTGTGTAATGTAGAAATAGGGTACAGACAGCAGTTCGGTCACCCTCCTCCAAAATTCAATGGGGTGACATGGACCGCAGTGGTGCCAGAGCGGGTTCGGGTAATGGAACAAGAAGTAAAATCCTTGCTGACAAAAGGGAGCCATAGAATGGCTGCCCGCCGTCGGAGAGGGAGGCCGGGTTCTACAGCCGGTACTTTATAGTTCCCAAAAAGGATGGAGGGCTTCGGCCGATTTAAGATCTGAAGTATCTCTACCGGTCTCTGAGGAGATTCAGGTTCAAGATGTTTACCATTCCCACCATTGTGAGTCAGATCCAGCCCAAGGACTGGTTTGTCACGATAGATCTGAAAGACTCCTATTTTCACATTTCCATCCTTCCATGTCACAGGAAGTTTCTGAGGTTCGGTTTCGGGGGCGAAGCGTACCAATATCGGGTGCTTCCATTCGGTCTAGCTCTTTCCCCTCTCACATTCACCAAATACATGGATGCAGCTCTGGCTCCACTGAGACTTCAGGGCATCCGTGTGCTAAATTATATCGACGACTGGCTAATACTGAAACAGTCGTACGAGATGGCAGTTCAACATCGAGATGTAGTTCTGGCACATATTCAATGCTCGGGGGTGAGACTGAACACGAAAAAGTGTGTGTTGGATGCCAGCCCAGAAAATGAGTTTTCTGGGGATAATATGGGATTCAATTTCGATGCAGGCGCAACTGTCCCCCACGCGAGTCAAGACCATTCTGGTGATAGTCTCAGGAATAAGGCTGGGCCACACCATCACTGTAAAACACTTCCAGAAAGTATTGGGGCATCTAGCAGCAGCGTCCAATGTCATTCCGTTCGGCCTGCTACACATGAGGGCCCTACAGTGGTGGCTAAAAACCAAAGGGTTTTCCCCCAAGGGGAACCTGTTTCGTATGATCAGGGTAACGCGCAAATGCCTTCATGCTCTAGTTATATGGAAGAAAGTTTGGTTTCTGTCCCAAGGGTCAGTGCTGGGAGCATCATGTTGCCAGAAAACTGTTTCAGCAGTCATGGAAGGCCGCTTTGCGAGGGGTCCATGGGAGGACCGTCATTCCACCTGGCACATAAATTGCCTTGAAATAAATGCCGGTCTACAGAGCTCTGAGGATTTTTTTCCCAGATTTTCGTGGGCACCACGTTCTGGTCCGTACGGACAATATGGCAGTCGTGGCATACCTGAACCGCCAAGGGTGGTTGAGATTGCGCCCTCTATGCAAATTGGCGCATCTCATTCTCCGTTGGTCACAAGGGAAACTGTTATCCCTCAGGACAATGTACATCCCGGGATACAGAATCAGGGGGCAGACATACTGTCGAGGCAGGGGCTGAGGCCCGGGGAATGGCGGCTCCACCCAGAGGTGGTGAAGTCAATATGCAAGAGGTTTGGCCCAGTGGAAGTGGATCTTTTCGCGTCTCAAGAGATGTCCCACTGTCCACGTCCCACTGTCCACCCTCACGCATCCTGCTGTGGTACAGACATGGCAGAGGCCGCGTCTGTACGCATTTCCCCCGATCGCTCTGCTCCCAGGGGTCCTGGAGAGAGTGGCAACAAGGTGTCAGTCTTCTTCTGGTGGCTCCTCGTTGGCCGACTCGAGTATGGTTCTCGGATATAATAGCTCTGCTGGTGGGTCCCCGTGGCAGGTCCCTCTGAGGCGGGACCTCCTATTGCAGGCAGGGGGCACAATATTTCACCCCCGCCCCGAAATATGGAACCTTTGGGTCTGGCTGCTGAGGGAGGCAGGTACCGAGAAGATCGGGGGCCCATTCCACCAGGGGCACGGCCTCCTCGGTTGCCCTTCTCTTCGGAGTTCCTATGCAGGACATCTGCGAAGTGGCCTACTAAGTACACTTTTATAAGATTCTACAGCTTGCTCCTCCCTGCAACACCTGGCGGCAGGGTGCACCAGTCCTAATTGTGCCTGGTCACAATAGGGCAGGCGTATCCTTGGTGTGGCCTAGTGGGTACTCGTTCCCCAAATTCGTCGTTCCGACGTAGTGCGAAGTTCCGTCGATATAGGGAACTCCTCGGGTTATATAAGCCTTGTTTCATGAGAGAAAACGAGCACTGTGTCTCATCGCCACACCGCGTATCGCCTGAGAGGGTTTGCTCCTTTGCGATAATTGACGCTACAATGTGCCGGACTCCCCTTTATAGCTTCTGGGTATGCCGTCAAAACTACGTCATGACGTAGCACCAATCAGGATTGGAATAGTTTAATTCATACTTCAGATGCATTGATGCTTAGGGAGCATCCCCAAATTCGTCATTCCGACCGATGCAGTGCTCGTTCCGTCTCAGGGAACAAAGGTTATATACATAACCTGAGAAGTTTTCCCCGTTTACATGCAAACCAGTAAACTGGCAATGGAAGTAAACCGCATTTACATAACCCTTTTTTTAAATAAAGTAATTGCCTTGTAGTGACATAAAAAATAATAATTTATGTATCCGACTCAGAGTATTCTAAATGTTACATCAGTTGTGATGTTAAATAAAGCTTGCAATGTGTCAGCGGGTGATTTACAACTCATATTATTCTCTCATGCAGTTCCAGATGCATCGTTTTGACTGAACCTCTTCTATTTCTGCTGCATGAGAGGAGAACACATTTTTATAATTTTCTGGGTCTTAAAAGAGTCTGCGTTTGTGATATATGTCCTTTTTTATGCAAAATGCTAGCTCGCTCTGTCTGGGTGCATTTGAAGCTGCTCTAAGTTTGCGTTTTTGTCACCTATCACACATGTGCACTTCAATAAGCTGACAAGCAGGTTTATGCGTTTACATGCGCCGCAAAATCAGGGTAAGGCAAAAAACTACCTGTCCCCGACCGGTTTATGCTTACGCTGCTTATGACCTTACTCCGATAAAAGAAAACGGGTTACTGCGTTTACATGACCACTTGCGTTGTCGGCTTATTAAGCATGATTGGTTTAAGAACGTGCATGTAAATGCACTCATTATCGCCCATTGCTTTGTACTTTGAGCGTCATTATTTTTCAGATGTTGTTTATACTCAACAAAACACAATAACTAAAGTTTAAAAAAAATCACAATCAACCACAGCTTTATTAGTTAAAATTGTCTCCATGTCAGCCTTCCCTGGGAGCTTGGAACACATGAATTACAAAAAGTCTGACAGCAGCAAAGTCCAACTAACACAAACAACACTGCACACTGGAGATGGTGGGGTAAACCCTATTAGCATGAGCAGTATTTGTAGGGCTGCAGTGATTGATGGCTGCTGTGTTGCATTCATTTCCATATATTTTCCCACTCTGTGATTTGACTGACCAGCACATGTTAATGGTTTATTGGACCTTTGGTTTGTCCGCCCACTCATGTACTGACAGGCTTCCAGTGCACCACTGGCAGAAATCAAGGCCACGGTTGACCCTCAACAAATCAACATTGGCACATGTATCTGGAGTGAAACACTGAGGTGTTTGGCTTATATCAATAAAATTACAGAGAGCAAAGCCCCGTGCATAAAGCTGAAGGTTAGATACACCATTAGCTCTACTGCTCTCTCTTTCGTCACATATGTAATGAGCATGAGACACTCTTCACACACTCTTGTTGTTGAGTAAATTGAGTAAATGTAAATGATTGCTTGATTCAGATTTAAAAAAAAAAAAAAAATATTACAAAGTTATGCAATGACTCAAATACATATAAATATATAAGGAGGTTTGATGTGCACACACACTGGTGACTACTCTACATAATGCATTAATTAATCAATTAAATTGTGGATATGCTTTTGGATATGCTCCTTGAAGTAAGAACAAATTTTTTGAACAGCGGTGACAATATATAAAGTTCTTAATGCCAAATGAAAAATGTGTATAAAGCATAATATATACATTGTGTGTGTGTTTGTGTGTGTGTGTGTGTGTGTGTGTGTGTGTATATATATATATATATATATATATATATATATATATATATATAGTGTTGGGAGTAATGCATTACAAAAGTAATACATTATAGTAACGTATTACTTTTTGCTGTAACGCAGTAGTGTGTAAGGCATTACTAATGAATTTTCAGGAATATTTTACTACATTTTCAGTAACACTTGCGTTACTCCCCCCACCCCCCACACAAAAAAAACGGAAAAGAAACAAAAGCGCGACACATTAACGAATGCAAAATGCAAAAAGTTATTACCTGTTTGTGGTCATTCAAATGGCCGCGTGTGGTGTCCAGGTTAGTAATTAAAAACTAAATGACAGTTTCTGATATATTTGTATAGCAATTTACTTCATTCATCTCCCTAGCTCTTGCTGGTGTACATTTGTATATTGTATGACATAGTCCAGTGAAGGCCTGTTTAGTGCGGATTTTACAGAAGTGCCGCAGACATGATTTCAGCCTCTGTGCTCGTGCTGGCCAGTGGAAAAGTGTCTAAAGAAGGTTTAAAGGCTCTGTCGGTTTAAAGAATAGCACAACGGCAAGTGCATCGAAAAACGGACTAGAGAAGGCGCGCGCTGCTGACAACACTTGGGTGAAGATGCACAACGTGACACCGTCGTTTAGATTTTTTATAGTAATAAAGTAATTTAGTTCAGTTAGAGAACAGCTCGTTCAAATAAAAACTAAAGGTGTCTGCTAAGCATGATCCGAACGAGTGTCGCAGTAGGAGTCAAATCTTGAGCTGAGATGATCACAGAAGATTTGGCGCCTATTAAAAGGAGTTTGTTATTGTTTTGTGTTTTTTATTAAGAATAATAGGCTAATTCTAAACCGAAACTAAAATCTGTTTGGCCGCACAGAGCCCAGAGACCGTTTTTACCGGTGTTGTCACATCACACTTTGATTAACCGGTGGGAACATTTCCACACTGTCACATCCCTACTGTACATTCGCGAGATGGATGTGCATTGCTTAGAGTTTATCAGAGATATGACAAGAACGTAGGCTAGTCAAATACAACCTTCGTCTAAAACCGAAAGGAGACAGTTCAGTTGTGTCTACAGTATGAACAGACTTAAGCTATTACCAGATATTGCCAGATAATCACTTTACCTCTACAATACTTATAACAGAATATATATATATATATATATATATATATATATATATATATATATATATATATATATATATATATATATATATATATATATATATATTGTGGCAGGGTGAAGGATCACGCAACAATGAAATTGGTGCAAAGCCCCCAGAGTGTGGATTTATTTGTAGAAACAGTGACAAACGTGGTGATTTAGGTGCAGGTGCGCTGTAGGTGTCCTTCTTCCGGGTGCCCTGGTGCTAGCGGTGAAGTAGGTGCGGCGAGGTGGCCGGAGCGTCACAGGCTGCAGTCTGGATGAGAGAGAGAGACAAGGATTAGCGTAGTGCTGCATGGAGATCGAGCTGAAACTGGTGTCCCAGTGTGGAGGCTTTTATGCCAGGGCCTGATGGCCTGCAGCTGTGATGATCTGGCCCGTGCTGATCGCGTGCAGGTGTTTGCAATCCGTTGCCAGGGCGACGCTGATGAGAGCTCGGGAGACTTGTCACACTCCCCCCTAAGCGTCGCGCTGGTCCTGTAACGAAAGTTAGTGGTGTATGCTGGGGAACATAGGGGTGGGCGGGGAGTGCGCCCTGACAGACCTGCGTAAGCTGACCACATCCTGGAGAGTCCGTCGGCGTTGGAGTTGGCCATCCCGGCCCGATGTTCCACCGTGAAGTGGAAGTCCTGGAGCGCTAGGAACCACCGCGTCACTCTGGCGTTGGTGTCCTTAGCGTGGGCCATCCACTGTAGCGGGGCGTGATCCGTCATCAGAGTGAAGCGGCATCCCAGCAGGTAGTAGCGGAGCTCCAGGACTGCCCACTTAATGGCCAGGGCTTCCTTCTCCACTGCCGCATACCTGGTTTCGGCTGGGGTCAGCTTACGGCTGATGTAAGTGACGGGGTGCTCCTCACCCTCCTTGACTTGGGAGAGGACCGCTCCGAGGCCCGTGTCGGAGGCGTCCGTCTGCAGCAGGAAGGGGCAGTTGAAGTCGGGCGCCCTCAAGACCGGTTCCGTGGTCAGCGAGGTCTTGATGGCCCGGAAGGTCTTCTCCAGCGCGTCATCCCACTTCACCTTCTCCGGCTGCCCCTTCCTGGTCAGGTCTGTCAGGGGAGATGCTAAGGATGAGAAGTTAGGGATAAAACAGCGATAGTAGCCCGCCAAACCCCAAAAAGGCTCGTACCTGGGTCTTGGTCTCCGGGCGGGGCGCTGTCAGGATGGCGTCGACCTTTCTCTGTTGCGGCTGGATCAGTCCTCTACCCACCCGGAAACCCAGGTACTGAGCCTCGGCGAGGGCCAGATGACATTTCCGGGGGTTGGCGGTCAGCCCAGCCCGCCGGAGTTCCAGGAGCACCCTCCGGAGCCGCTCCAGGTGGTCCTGCCAGGTCTCGGAGTGGATGACCACGTCGTCGAGGTAGGCTGCGGCGTAAGTTTGGTGAGGACGCAGGAGGATGTCCATCATCCTCTGGAACGTCGCCGGTGCCCCGTGGAGGCCGAAGGGGAGGGGCCGGTATTGCCAGTGCCCACTTGGAGTGGAGAACGCCGTCTTCTCCTTAGCGGCGTTCGTGAGGGGGACTTGCCAGTATCCTTTGGTGAGGTCGAGTGTTGTGATGTACCGGGCCCTCCCCAGACGTTCCAGTAGCTCGTCGACACGGGGCATCTGGTAGCCATCGAACTCCGAGACCTCGTTGAGCCGGCGGAAGTCGTTACAGAACCGGAGGGTGCCATCCGGCTTCGGTACAATGACGATTGGGCTGGACCAGGCGCTGCGGGATGGTTCGATTACCCCTAACTTGAGCATCTCACCAATCTCATCCTCGATGGCCTGTCTCCGAGCCTCTGGGACCCGATAGGGCCGCTGCCTCACGATGACCCCTGGTGGCATTCAGATGTCGTGCTGGATGACGTTGGTCTGCCCGGGACGGGTGGAGAACACATCAGAGAACTGACGGACCAGATGGTTCAACTCCGTCTTCTGGGCGGCCGCCAGGTGGTCCCCGACGTCTACAACCAGGGGATCGACAGAGGCCAACGCGGTGAGCTGTTCTCGGGTCCCCACCCACCTCTTCAGCAGGTTAACGTGATATAGCTGCTCTTCTCGCCGGCGACCCGGCTGGCGCAGCCGATAGTTGACGGGCCCCACTCGTTCCACGACGGTGAACGGACCTTGCCTTGAGGCACTTCCCTGATGCCGAACAGGACGCATGGGAGCATCAGGTCCCAGTCTCTTTTGTCTTCCGCTGCCACACGCTGGAGCATCTGTTTCAGGGTTTGATTAAACCGTTCGACGAGGCCGTCCGTCTGTGGGTGGTACACCGTGGTGCGGAGTTGTTTTACCTGCAGCAGCCGGCAGAGGTCCGCCATCAGCCAGGACATGAAGGGGGTCCCTTGGTCCGTCAGTATCTCCGCTGGGATGCCAACTCGGGTGCAGAGGAGGAACAGCTCTTGGGCGATGTTTTTGGCCGTGGCCTTCCTCAGGGGAACTGCCTCTGGATACCGGGTGGCGTAATCGACGATCACCAGGATGTGTTCGTGTCCCCGGGCAGACTTAGGCAACGGCCCCACCATATGAGGCCAGAACGGGTGCCCATGCTGACACTTGTCCACTGCTGAAAGTGTCAACTGTGGGGATGAGCATCAGAACTGGACCACGGAGTAATGGAAGAAGATGGCTTAGTCTAATGAATAACATTTTATTTTACATCACGTGGATGGCCAGGTGCCTGTGTCGTTTACCTGGGGAACACATGGCACCAGGATGCACTATGGGAAGAAGGCAAACCGGTGGAGGCAGTGTGATGCTTTGGATAATGTTCTGCTGGGAAACCTTGGGTCCTACCATTCATGTGGATTTCACTTTGACACGTACCACCTACCACCTCCATTGTTGCAGACCATGTACACTCTTTAAGTATTCCCGGTAACGGTAAACAGTATTGCCTGGTGGCTGTGGCCTCTTTCAGCAGGATAATGCACTCTGTCACAAAGCAAAAATGGTTTAGGAATTGTTTGAGGAGCACAGCAACTAGTTTGAGGTTTGACTTGGCCTCAATTCTTCAGATCTCAATCAAATTGAGCATCTGTGGATGTGCTGAACAAACAAGTTCAATCCATGGAGACCCCACCTCACAACTTAAAGGACTTAAATGATATGCTGCTAACATCTAAGCCAGATACCACAGCCCACCTTCAGGGGTCTACTGGAGTCCATGCCTCGATGGATATGGGCTGTTTTTTGCAGCAAAACGAGGACCAACACAAAATTAGGAAGGTGATCATAGTATTATGACTGAGTGGTGTATTGAGTGTGTAAACGAAAACAGGTTTTGAAATGTGGGGAAAATATACCTTTTATGTTTTGCCAAATGATCATGATGTTCAAGTATAAAAAAATATTATATATATATGTTTTTATTACTTTTTGGCCCTTCAAACCTTTTGATCATGTTAAGTTACATACTATACGTGTAGTATCTGTAGTGTTCCCTTATGTATTTATTAAAATTCATAGTTTCATATACAGCATATTATGACTGATGGATTATGTGTTTTGGGAGTATACAACCCACTGCTTTCACCGCTTTAAAATAGATTATATCTTCGTTCTGAGCTGTGTTTTTACAGATATCATTTTTTTTTGTGTGTGTTTTATGTTCTGTATGTTTGAGGATATAACTTGTTAACAGTAATTTGTTTCTAATGTGTTATTTCTCACAGGAGCTCTTAGTTTCTCTGTGAAAAAGACGAGGCGAGGTAATGACAGAACACTAAAGCTACTCAACACAACAGATCATGTGAGCGATTCTGAGACCAAACATGTGTCTAGGGAATCTCACTTAATTTTAGAGCCAAAAAACTATCATTCAGCTCCCAAACACTGTTCAGATGAATTATTGCATTCTGTTTGTGATTACAATGGATAAAAAAAAATAGAATTTCAAAGCTGTCAGATAGATAGACATGACCATAAACATGTTTCTGTATTCATCATTTTTACTATATTATTTGCATTATTATCTGGTTATATATTATGATGCTAGCTATTCATTCTGTCTGTGGTACAGCACAATGTTGTTTGTACAAACTCTCTACTTAAATAAAGCTACAGGTGATCATATCACTACAAGACTGTATTTTAAGTAAAAGGGCATGGATGTCATCATTTACTCACCCTTGTGTCATTTCAAGGATATTGATATTCAGATGAAATATCATGGAAATGAGCTTTGGGTCGCTAACAGGGGAAAGGGTGCTTCTTAAAAATCCTAGTAAAGCTGCATATTTCGGCTGCCACGGCATTAAGCGCCTCTGAAGGTCTCAGTTTGAAGGATCATTGGAAGGCAGCCTTGATTCTGCATCCTTTATTCAGCTCATGTTGAAGGATGCATCAAGTGTATCCTTAGTGTCCTTCTATCACCCTCAATCCTTTGCACACATCTATCTATCTATCTATCTATCTATCTATCTATCTATCTATCTATCTATCTATCTATCTATCTATCTATCTATCTATCTATCTATCTATCTATCTATCTATCTATCTATCTATCTATCTATCTATCATCTGTCTGTCTGTCGGTCAACACTGTTTCTAACAAAAACATGGGAAACCACTATAAGACATATTATTTTAACATACTTTTGTGGGCCTGGTTATACTGAGAGAAATATTGCCATTTTGAGAGGAGAGTCACAGCAATCACAAGTACCTTCATCCTGAAACAAGAACAGCATGCACACACTGAATGACAGTTTGACCGGACCTTTGACTGTCTTCCACGGTCCAACAAAGGGTAGTAAATCAACCTCTTCTTTCAGCTCTAAGATCTATGTGACCATGGCGATGAAAGGAGCTGCATCCATGGTTTGTCCAATGAGACGTTAAGTGCTGTTAACGTGATGGGATGCTCATCATCACAGTGAATGGCGGCCAGGGAGAGCTGTAACAGATGTGAGGGGTTATGAGGTGAGTAAAACATAATCTAGATTTCTGTCTGAAATGCTTTTCAAGCTGAAACCTGTGGTGGAATAATCTGGGATGGAGCAAAAAAAGTAACTAACCATCCTCATTGCAGAGACACTTTGACTAAATTTTATTAATGGGCTATATCTGAGAGTCACGCACCATGAGCACGGCACTGCCAACGTTTTGACACATAAACACGGAATCATATTTCACGATAGTTAAACAAGTCAAAATCTATTGCATCAGTTTCTTAATATATTAAAAAAGTTTAAGGGAGTAATTTAATTTGAGACTTGTATGCTGCCTCATTTTGGTTTGAAATCATCTTTTGACACTGCAGAGATTACTAGCCTGGCTCCGCCCTCCTGCGTACTTCCGCTCAATTTTCATTTTCCTTCAGTATTTAGTCTGGGACTGCGGTGTATTCTTAGGTTTTCTCCGAACAAATTTTTACCGGCCCAATCAGCGGACAGAGGGAGTGGCTGAGAACGATGACGTTAATGTTGTGTGCTAGTTTGAGTTGTAGTTCAGTAAAGGTGGCGAAGAAAGATGCGAGCGAAACCATTCAGTCCATTGTGGCACCGCTGCTGAATATCCAGAAGTTAAAGGCAAAGCAAGAACAATCTTTGCTAGGGTTTGTTGGTGGCCATGATGTTGTGGCCCTCCTCCCCAACAGGGTGAATTCGGGAAAAGTTTTGATTTTACAGCTCACTCCGTTAGTTGTGTAGGAGATGGCTGAAGCCCAATTTGCATGGTAATTGTTTGTCGTGGGGTCGGAAGGTATTGCCATCATTTAAGTTACAGGGGCTAGTCAGTTATTTTATTGCCATCCGTTTCCCACCACCGCGTAAAAATCCCCATCGAAATGAACTACTGCTTTTGACAAACACCAAGTTTGTGTGGTGATGTAATAGATGTCCGAATCCACATCTCAATCCACATCTCGAGTTTTCAAGAATATATCACTGCAAAATGCACTGTTTATAATCCTTTTTGACCACTGCAGAGCACCATACGATTGCGCTTTGCTGTTATTTGGATGCATTTCTAGACTTGTATTTCTTTAAAATGCAAGCAAATATTTACAAGAGCAATATATTTCATCACTGCTCAAACAACTTAAAATAAAAGCATGTAATCATTTGAATTGGACCGCTATTTACAGCAGCATTTATTATCATACCATTTTATTTACAGCACAACCACATGAGCAGCGTGTTCCCGATCATAAAACTCTCAACTCCACCATGAATAAATCACAATCCGAATGCGCGAGTTTTAGGTTTTATCACTGAGGTGGCCTGCACATTTATTTTGAGGATTTCCATGTGTGAAACAGGCGAACTGGGGCGCATGACATACGTCACGACCAAACATTAGCGATTGGTTATGGCAGATCCAATAATTTTAAACTTCAAAAGAGAACCCACCTTTGCGGAAGTACATTTTTGTCAATGGAGAGTGGCCAGACTCTCTGAACAAATTAAATACAGGTCCTTCTAAAAAATAATTAGCATATTGTGATAAAGTTTATTATTTTCCATAATGTAATGATAAAAATTAAACTTTCATATATTTCAGATTCATTGCACACCAACTGAAATATTTCAGGTCTTTTATTGTTTTAATACTGATAATATTGGTATACATCTCATGAAAATCCAAAATTCCTATCTCAAAAAATTAGCATATTTCATCTGACCAATAAAAGAAAAGTGTTTTTAAAACAAAAAAGTCAACCTTCAAATAATTATCCTTTCGCAGAATTGACTGCTTCAATGCGGCGTGGTATGGAGGCAATCAACCTGTGGCACTGCTGAGGTGTTATGGACGCCCAGGATGCTTCGATAGCGGCCTTAAGCTCATCCAGAGTGTTGGGTCTTGCGCCTCTCAACTTTCTCTTCACAATATCCCACAGATTCTCTATGGGGTTCAGGTCAGGAGAGTTGGCATGCCAATTGAGCACAGTAATACCATGGTCAGTAAACCATTCACCAGTGGTTTTGGCACTGTGAGCAGGTGCCAGGTCGTGCTGAAAAACAAAATCTTCATCTCCATAAAGCTTTTCAGCAGATGGAAGCATCAAGTGCTCCAAAATCTCCTGATAGCTAGCTGCATTGACCCTGCCCTTGATAAAACACAGTGGACCAACACCAGCAGCTGACATGGCACCCCAGACCATCACTGACTGTGGGTACTTGACACTGGACTTCAGGCATTTTGGCATTTCCTTCTCCCCATTCTTCCTCCAGACTCTGGCACCTTGATTTCCGAATGACATGCAAAATTTGCTCTCATCCTGAAAAAAGTACTTTGGACCACTGAGCAACAGTCCAGTGCTGCTTCTCTGTAGCCCAAAAGTGGCTTGACCTAGGGAATGCGGCTCCTGTAGCCCATTTCCTGCACACGCCTGTGCACGGTGGCTCTGGATGTTTCTACTCCAGACTCAGTCCACTGCTTCTGCAGGTCCCCCAAGGTCTGGAATCGGTCCTTCTCCACAATCTTCTTCAGGGTCCGGTCACCTCTTCTCGTTGTGCAGCATTTTTTTGCCACACTTTTTCCTTCCCACAGACTTCCCACTGAAGTGCCTTGATACAGCACTCTGGGGACAGCCTATTCGTTCAGAAATTTAATTCTGTGTCTTACGCTCTCGCTTGAGGTGTCAATGATGGCCTTCTGGACCGCAGTCAGGTTGGCAGTCTTACCCATGATTGCGGTTTTGAGTAAAGAACCAGGCTGGGAGTTTTTAAAAGCCTCATTAGGTTTAGTTAGATTAGGTTAATAGCTCGTTTAGAGAACCTTTTCATGAATCCTGCTGGAAGTAGCCATCAGAGGATGGATACATGGTGGTCATAAAGGGATGGACATGGTCAGAAACAATGCTCAGGTAGGCTAGGGAATTTAAACAATGTCCAATTGGCACTAAGTTGCCCAAAGTGTGCCAAGAAAACATCCCCCACACCATTACACCACCACCAGCCTGCACAGTGGTAACAGTGGCATGATGGATCTCATTCTGTTTACACCAAATTCTGACTCTACCATCTGAATGTCTCAACAGAAATCGAGACTCATCAGACCAGGCAACATTTTACCAGTCTTCAACTGTCCAATTTTGGTGAGCTCGTGCAAATTGTAGCCAATTTTTCCAGTTTGTAGTGGAGATGAGTGGTACCCGGTGGGGTCTTCTGCTGTTGTAGCCCATCCACCTCAAGGTTGTGCATGTTTTAGCTTCACAAATGCTTTGCTGCATACATTGGTTGTAAGGAATGGATATTTCAGTCAAAGTTGCTCTTCTATCAGCTTGAATCAGTTGGCCCATTCTTCTCTGACCTCTAGCATCAACAAGGCATTTTCGCCCACAGGACTGCCACATACTGGATGTTTTTCCCTTTCACACCATTCTTTATAACCCCTAGAAATGGCTGTGCGTGAAAATCCCAGTACTGAGCAGATTGTGAAATACTCAGACCAGTCCGTCTGGCACCAACAAACATGCCACGCTTAAAATTGCTTAAATCACATTTCTTCCCCATTCTGACATTAAGGTTGTAGTTACAGGAGATTGTCTTGACAAGGACCACACCGCTACATGCATTGAAGCAACTGCCATGTGATTTGTTGATTAGATAATTGCCTTAATGAGCAATTGAACAGGTGTTCCTACTATTCCTTTAGGTAAATGTATATATCATATTTATTATATATTTTGTTGTATATAATTTACATGTATGAGTGTGTCAGCATACTAAAATTGAATTTCAATGAAGTTCCACAGAACTGTACACAGTGGTCTGGCCTGTGAGCATTGTAAGTCTAAGTTGATTGTAGAGACAATTTGTGGCAATTGTTCTACGAAGAACATAGGCATACAATGCTTTTGGGAGACACAGCCGTGCATGGTCTCTCAAGAGCAAGTAAATACATACATTGCAATAGAGTCTGGTAAAGTTCTATAATGGCCCTTGTAATGACTTTCTTTCAATGTCTCCACAGGCTTTGACATGAAATCATTACTTAGGCCCAGAAAAACTTTGAATTAATTCAAAACATTTCGGCCTCTGAAGGATGTAAGTAAGAGTTCATACTGAAAGCTCCCTGGGGTACCAACAGGTCCATGTTTCAAAATGAATAAGAGGCTTTGCTAGCACGGCTTTCATTTCTGTCAGACTTTGAGACACTTTTGAATGCGCTTAGCAAAAATAAAATAAAACATATGCCTAAACAAGTTCTATGAAAGAATGAATGTTTCATTGAAATCTAGAATATCACATAAAACATTTGTAAGTAAATCACCAGTTCCATCCTATGTGTTTAGGAGAACAAAATCTTCACTTCCTGGGAAATTGGCTCAAAATATCTGTAATTAAAAAAAAGAACGTTTATGCAATTGGGGAAGCCACTCTGGCTCTTTTTATGTACATAATAAACACTGTATAATACATAATAAACACATGTTTTGGGAGGTTATATTATACCGAACCATTCTGATGACAGACTTTGGCCCAGGCTTTTAAGAATGACCAAACCAACATTTGAGATTGCGATGTGATTTGTCTGCTGGTTAGTCTAGTTATCTAATCTCATCTTTGTTGAGGCAAGTCACGTGAGGTTTTTGTTGCACACAGAGGGATTTATTTTGTAAATGTGTTTCCATTGTAGTTTATGTGCATGTCTTATCGGATTTAAAAAAATCTTTAACTGAGCACAGACGTTTTTTTATGCACGTTTTTTAGAATTCATTCTCATCTTGGCGTTTCCATCCAGCGTTTTTATGTGATAACCCAAAATGTGCATAAAAATAGGAGTACGGAAACATAGCTAATGTGTAGGGCTCATAAAAAAAAAAAAAAAAAACACAGCAATGCTTGTCACAAAATCAACCTGTAAATGACTCACTTAAATGTTGATACTGTGATAAAGTATTGAAAAAATGACATACTTTAATGTTAAACCATACAGCAAAGAGCAAAAAAGATTGCTCTCTTCAATCAATGCTAATAACAACGGATAACCATAAAATGTCTGGAGCAACCAGAGAAAGTATCTAAAAGGAGATATGTATATCTGTGAAGCCAATGATAGGAAAGTGTAAAACCGCAGAGAAGTCAAACAGGGAAGAAAGTGTTTGAGACAGTTAAAGTAAGCTGAGGCCAGTTCCTGTCATCATCTGCCTCAGGTAAGGGGCTTTTTCCAGGAGACAGAAGGATAAAGAGATTAGAAGTAATTACATTCAGTGGAACTTGTGGAGAGAAAATGAACAAGTTTGGAGTTGAGGCTCTTAAGCAGGGGAAGTTCAGTGAGCTTGGAAAAGTAAAACGCAGCAGAGGGTTGAGAAAAGGGGTCATTAATAACTTCTGTCTGAAACACACGTACACATGTACTTTTTAACCTCAAATGGATGTTTCTATATGACATAACCTACATATAGCAGGTCGAGTTATCTAAAGTGATTTAAAGCGGTCATATCATGATAAATACATTTTTCCTTTTTATTAAGATAAAAGATATGCTATTAAAAAAACACAGAATATGATGATGTGGAAGTTCGAATTTAAATATTTTATTCAGAATACAACATAGATGAAATATCAAATGTTTAAACTGAGAAAATGAATAGTTTTAAGAGAAATATAAGTTCAATACAGTTCATGGCATCAACACATCTCAAAAAACTGTGTGGCATCCCCTCTTCTTTTTATAACAGTCTGCAAACGTCTGGGGGACTGAGGAGACAAGTTGCTCAAGTTTAGGAATAGCAATGCTGTCCCATTCTTGTCTAATACAGGCTTCTTGTTGCTCAATTGTCTTCTTTGTTGCATCTTCCTCTTTATGATGAACCGGATGTTTTCTATGGGTGAAAGATCGAGACTGCAGGCTAGCAATTTCAGTACCTGTATTTTCATTCTATGCTGCCATGATGTTGCAATTGATGCAGCATGTGGTCTAGCATTGTCATGTTGGAAAATGCAAATATCACATAATATTCAGGGAATGTTTTCCCTGAAAGTAACAACATCTGGATGAGAACATATGTTGTTCTAGAACTTGGATATATCTTTCAGCATTGATGGTCCCTTTCAAGATGTGTAAGCGGCCCATACCACATGCACTCATGCAACCCCATACCATCAGAGATACAGGCTTCTGAACTGAGCGCTGATAACAACTCGGGTTGTCCTTGTCCTTTTTAGTCCGGATGACATGCAATTTATTTTTAAATAAAGTACTGTCCCAGTTTTATAAAAAGATCTTCACATTTTGATTCGTCTGACCGCAGAACAGTTTTCCACTTTGCCACAGTCCATTTTAAATGAGCCATGGCCCAGAGAAATCTGAAGCTTGCGCTTCTGGATCAGGCTTAGATATGGTTTATTTTCTGACCTAGACAGTTTTAGCTGCCAACGGTGAATGGCACAGTGGATTGTGTTCACTGACAATGTCTTCTGGAAGTATTCCTGAGCCCATGTTGTGATTTTTCCTTACAGTAGCATTCTTGTATGCGATTCAGTGCCGTCTAAGGGCTCGAAGATCACGGGCATCCAATATGTTTTTTTCCGGCCTTGACCCTCACACACAGAGATTGCTCCAGATTCTCAGAATCTTTGGAATATTATGATCTGTAGATGATGATAACTTCAAACTCTTTGCAATTGTTGTTCTGAGGAACTTATTTCTAAAACTGCTCCACTATTTTTCACAGCAGTATTGAGGAAATTGGTGATCCTCTGCCCATCTGGTCTTCTGAGAGACATTGTCACTCTAAAGAGGCTATTTTTATGTTATCATGTTGCCAATTGACCTAATAAGTTGCAAATCGGTCCTCCAGCTGTTCCTTATGTGTACATTTAACTTTTTGAGCTTCTTATTGCTACCTGTTAGCCTGACAAGCCAGACCCACAGCAAGATGTTTGGTCTGGAAACTCACCTTTGACGGCTCAATCTGAGGGGCGGGATAAACGGTTGTCTTTCAAACTCCCTCTGCACGCGATAGGATATCGCTAAAACCAACCAGAGCAACGAAGGTGAAACAGAGCTTGTTGATAGATTAATTTGCCGTATCCGGTCGGAAAACTCCGAACTCCGAATGACTTCAGTGCCGTTCTTTGTTCTTTTCTCAGAGAAAAGATTGACTCCAAGTCTTCTTGAGTCGTGGTCAAAGCTGATTCGAAAGACCACCATCAGTTTCTGTGTTTACTAGAAGCACGCAAACACAATTCGGTCGTCGTCATTATGTCCCCGGCCACCAACTCTATACACTATGCGATTGGCCCGGCAAGAGTTAGGCGATTACAGCTCCCTTATATACTAGGATTTTAGGTCGCAAGCCACCCAAAACTTGATCCCAAACTTGTCAGGTTAGGTTGCACCTTTAGTTACACTTGGGCAAGACTCTACATGCCAATGTGAGACATGGTCAATCAAGTTCTCTGCTTTTAGCAGCCCTCCCTCCCCCACACATACAAATAAGCCACCAGCAACCATTCACACACACACACACCAATTCCCCTGCAGATTGTTCAGGTAATGACCATATTTACACATGAATTGATGCTAATGATAGCCAAAACACTAGCCAGTTAGCATCCACTTGGCTAAAGGAGGGTTACAAATCTCTGGGACTTATAGTGCTAGGCTAGCTACCTGTCCCAACATTTTTGGAATGTGCAGCTCTCTTGAAATCCAAAATGAGCCAATTTTTGTCATGACATTTCAAAATGTCTCACTTTCAACATTTGATATGTTATTTATATTTTATTTTTAAATAAAATATACGTTTATGAGATTTGTAAATTATTGCATTAATTTTTTTTTACAAAACAATTTGTATAGTGTCCCAACATTTTTGGAATCAGGTTTGTACATGAAAATATTTCTTAAAGGGGGGTGAAACACTCATGTCAATCTTGAGTACCTATAGACTAGCATTGCATCCTTCATATCTCCGAAAAGTCTTTATGTTTTTTATAATTATATAAGAAAGATGCACTGTTCAGAGTCTTTCCGAAAAAAGCCGAGCGGGTGGGGGCGTATCGTGTGGGCGGAGCTAAACAATGACGAGGGCGCGCCGCTGTTATTGTGTTGAGTGCGTCGTAAAGCTGTGTCATCCCTAACAGCAGGAAAAATCTTTATTCAAAATAAAAAAAATGGCTTTTAATCAGATACAGCCATACATCTATGATCCGGAATCAGACCCAGAGGCTGAAGTTGAACAGGAGCAGCAGCAAAAAACGACTAGAGCAGGACGTCTGTATGTGGTACAAGTTATACACTAACTATATAATATGCTTAGCGATTTGTGTTATTTACATATTTACACTTGAATTATATCGTCGTATTTTTTGTCTTTGAAGGTGTACATGTGGGAAGTGCAGTTGTGCACGTGTGTGTGTTTACGAGTGGTTTGTGTAGACAATTGTAGTAAGCGGACTGGTTTTGCACGGCAGGTTAAGTTAGTGTTTACTTAGAAAGACATGGAATAGTAGCGCATTTGAATGAAGAAGCGCGCTTATTTAGTTCAACATATTTCCCCACTCTTTGTGTATTGTTGTTTGGAGTGCTTTTACAATACACAAACATAAAGTTACACATATAGTGGCCAGCTAAACAAATGTACACGCACTACACATCGCATGCTCCATTGATCAATTAACTATACGTGATCATGTTTGGGCTACTTGATGGGCATAGGCAAAAACACAGACATTTGAAGCAGTCTTACTCACCGCCTGCGGTTCTACCGTTGGGACCTTTATCGTTGGGACTGTTCCATCCTTCAGCATTAGGCGATCGGAAAGTCCGGCGTCGAACTGGGCCTTGTTTATGAAACAGTCGGCACCGAAATGCAGTGAACAGAAAAAAACCTTTGCGCAACTCAGTTGCTGATCCAGAAAAGCAAATTACATCCACTGTTGCCTTAACGCGGGGTTTTTTGGCAATCTGTACAGGACTGTCTTGGTCTGGCAACCAAAAACGCACTTTTTTGGTGACATTGTTAATTTCTTGAAGTCACATCACCTGTGCAGCGCAGCCTACGTGCCAGTGCTTTGATGGGCGTAGCCTGTTGCTTTCGCACTCTCCCTCTCTCTCTCTCACGCTCTTCCGGTAGAATTGTCCGTACGGCCCATACAAGGAAATTCCGACCTATTAACGTCAAGTGGACCCATGATCGAAAAAAACTTGCTGAAAATTATGACTAACCGGAAGTAGTATTTTTGACAAAGAAATACTCCCATCAAACGTCCACCTTAACTTTTGAAACTTTGTCTATGTTTAGTATGGGATTCAAAGTCTTTAACAGTGTAAAAAGATCAGTATGCATGAAACAGAATTCCCCCCCCCCCCCTTTAAATAAAATACATGTGTGTATTCAAATATACAAATTATACACAGTACACATGTATTACATATATTATGTAAACACAAACTTTTATTTTTGATTGTGATTAATCGACAACCCTATTATATAGTTAAAGTAAACTATACAGGGAGTCAGTTGGTATTACTGTATTACAAATAAATTACACATATGGAAGTTGTAAATAACAACTTTATAATTGCATAATTATGCTTCTACTCCATTTTTTAAATTATTATTATTACTATTATTACATTTAAATGGTGGCTATCACTGAAGAAAAATATTATGAATATGTAATATTTAGCACAAAAAAACTCCTTATAGAGCTAATTTTTCTAGCTGACTATCAAGTTAATGGTAACAGAACTGACATCTTTTCATGGTTGAAACTGACTGAGCAATTATATGACACATGATATGGATTTTAAGCTCTTCTGTATCTTTCAACATACATTATGATGTTCATTCTATTTATTTTGTGCTCTAACAAGTAGTAAAGCAGAAGAGATGATCAGTGCATTTCGCTTGATCTGAGGTGGCAACAGCGATCTGTCACGCCACATTAAAGTGTGGTACTTATTATTTGAATTTCAAAATAAAATGGACAGACTTTTAAATCTGAGACTTTCTTTTAAATTAACAAAACCAAAAGCTTATTGACATTTATTGCCATGCTGCAACCAAATTTAATCAACTAAAAACAGAATAACGTGATTAAAAGTGAGACATTTTTTTTACCTAGCTCTATAGTAAAAAGTATGAATTATCTTAATAATGTACAATAAAGAAATAACTTAAAATGTCTGTGACTAACACTGAGCACTGTATGTTCTAGCCTTCAGTAAAAATACAACTAAAATAGTAGGCCTAAATATCATACGGTCAGCAGCTGATATAAGAACTGTAAAATATGCAGTTGAGTTGCCAAATAGTTTTTGAATGAAAAGTTAATTAAATAAAAAAAAATAAAAAAAAATAGATATACACTTGCACAGCAAGTTTTAATTTATCTCTCTTGCCTTAATATGAAAAAAATACCCACTAAAAGTTTGTTTTGACCTGGTAATTTCTCAGCAGATATGAATAGGCATGAACATGGCAGGGTCTTCTCGCTAAGCAGTATGAGGGTAATGTAATTTGCTATTGTTTAACCTCGCGCCGCCAGGTCTCTTGTTTTAATGGAGTCTCAGATTAGTTTCCTCTAACACATGTAATTGGATAAGTGATGAAACATATTACTGCTATCCAACCACTAAACCACAAAGTCACGTCATTTTTTTTTTCTTCCCTTCGCACCATCACAGTTTCCATCTACGGATCTAGATATAATGTCAGACATCTTTTTGAGAAAACCGTTCAAAATTTGGAAGGTGGCTACTGTGCAAATATAATACAATTGTCAAAAGGAATTGTGATAATGTTATTCAGATGCTGTGCCTATATGACACTTTGCCAAGTAAATGTCTGTCATTGATGTTTCTGATCTTTTTCTAAAATATTTTCTCAAATTGCTACCAATAAATAATTACACTGTTATATATCAACCTAAATCTTTTAATGCATTCCCTTACCTTGTGAAACAGACTTTGTGCCTGGTGTGCACTTTAAAACGCTGCATGCACAGGCAACTCACTAGGTTTTGGAACCGCATTACTGAAAAGGCAGATCTGGTTGGTATGGAAACAGATCAAATTCCTTTTCCTCTTACTGTTACACAGTTTCGGAGGTCAAAGGTCAGCATGTAAGCCTGAGAGCCAAAGGTAAGGGTCTTCTACTTGTTCATCACTAAACCTGCTGAACAGATTGTGCTACGGTGATCTATGCAACCTTTACCATAAGAAGCCTCTTATTTTTGCTGTGAGAGGATGTGAAAGGGGGCTTTGAGAAATTATTGGCACTGCTCTCACCTCATGCTTTGACAAAACTGGAAATGAGCATTCCAGCACACGTCAAGTGAGGCCATGTATTCTAAATTTAGACATGAATTGAAAAAGGTGAATTAGATGGATGACTGTCACTTGTAATGCAGACAAGAGAGTGAATCTGCAAGTATTGGGTTTGGATAAGCAATTATGATGAACAAATCCACGAAAACAAAGAGATTGAAACAGTACTGAATATAAATGTCAAGACCAATTTGATTGGATGAATATAATGAAACAGAATATGTTTGTGTCTGTGTACTTTTGTGAAATATCAGGACACACATGTGTATAATAACATGGGTATGACATGGGTATTACAAGGAGATGGTGAAATATGAGGACATTACCTATGTCCCCACTTTTCAAAAGGCTTATAAATCATACAGGAGGTGTTTTATAAGAAAGTAAAAATGCAGAAAATGTGGTTTGTACGGTATAAAATAGGGGTGTCAACAATAATCGATTCGGCAATGCATCGCGATGCGGGGCATGAACGATTCAGCATCGATGCGGCAAAGTGCCATAATCGATTATGTCACTGTTTATTTTCTGGCGGACGATAAAGTTGTGAAGTTTCAAATACTTCCGGTTCCGGGCGCAATTCACCTTTATTCCACAAGGTGGCAATGTCTGATACCCAATGATGAAGTGACGTTTCACTCATAGTTACCTCTGACAGAAAACGAAACAATAATTATAATCTGCAAAACTTGAAATGGGTTAGTGATTTACTTCAGAAAGCAAGTACTAAACACAATCATATGATAGTGTCACTGTCTCTTGATGATGGATGTGGTCAAGAAGCTGTCAGTGATCAAAATATTGATTTTGAAGACATTGAAAATGAGTTTGGAGAATATGCTGGAGATCGCGAATATGAGGCAGACGCTGAAAGTACTGGTAAACGAGCTCTGACGAGGTCATATGATGATGGTATTAAACATCTGCTCAAACTGAATCCTTCCAAGCTCCAAAAGGTAACGAACTGGGTTTTATTTTATTCTTCTGTAGCTGCTACTCTAAAATCAGGAGTTTTATATATTATCACGACAGGTAGAGGTCTATCCATGTTAAATATAGATCTGGGTCGCTAACGACCTGAATATGTAAGAATGTTTGGTGAAACAGTCATGCATTTAAGGGTTAATTGCATTTTATTTAATTTTATTTAATTACATTTTATTTTATTTAATAACTTTTATGTCAAAGATACAGGAGACACATAGCAGCCAATACAATCTGTTGTTTAATATCTGCTTGTATTGCCTCATGACTGATGAAAAATTTGCTTTGTGTGCAGTAGAATTTTGATGCATCACAATGCATCGTAGAATCGAATTGAATCGAATCGTTACCTGGTGAATCGTAATCGAATCGAATCGTGAAGGCAGTGCCAATGCACACCCCTAGTATAAAAACCATTGCCTGGGGGCTAAAAGCCATAGTATTATAATGGTATATCAATAAAATATCATTCAAAAATAATGTATAATGTAAAATGTATAAATCTGTTACTAATTGTAATAATACATGTTTAGAAATTTAGATAATTTTTGTAAATATTTTATTTTAAAAGAGAAAAAAAATGATGTGCAGGATACATGAACCAGGTTTGGATGCTGTGCATCTGAAAGTCACTTTTGTGTGTGATGTGGTGAGACAGCAGTGTCATGACTGTGACAGACAAGTAGATACTGCCCATTCTCACTGACTCTATAAGGCTCCGACAGATTTTACCTGCTCAGCAGAAGAAAAAAAACAGGATGTCAATTCACGGTCTTTTTGTGTTTCAGTGTTTCTTCCAAGTTTTAAGAGTTGATATCGTTCTAACACTGCAATATGCATGCCAAATGTTTTTTATTTTTTATTTTGTGGAAAACAAAAAGTAGACAGACTGTTCACAAGCCTCATTGCTATACAATGAGAACATACAATACAGCAACTGTTACGCTAAGAAAAGACAAATAGAAACTGGGTGAAAAATACCAAAGACAAGTGTATGTCACTATTGACTGATAATATGTTCCTTTGCCTGAAAATGCATGACATTTGAGCATTGACATTTCAATGAATATGCATAACGCCAGATTGATGACAAGCACCATTGGGTGTCAAGTAATGCATTTTTCAATATGTAAAGTCACCTTTATTTATAAAACATTTTATACAATACAGATCAGCTTTACAGTGATAAACAGGAAAATAATTAATACTGATGCAAACAGAATTCAATTCTGCTCTAAATTAATTTTAGTGTTGCTTCAATTCAGTTCAATTTTTTCAATGTTGCGCAATTCATCCACTATGAAATTGCATCTGACTAAGATCTACCACGTCATGTTGTTGACACAATGGGAACGATAATTACCAAGGTGCAATACTGAGAGGGGTCTACATCACAAGTTGTGCAAATACAGGTAGGTTTCAACCTGGAAGGACCTGAGATCCTGGGGTTGAGACCACATCCATGCTGTAAAACCTGATTAACTTGTGTGACCAGCCTGCCATAGCACAAATTTGCAAAGACACTCCTCTTGCTAGCACCTTCACCTTTGCGTCCCCCAAAGCAGAGAAAACGTTAATCACTTTTATGCCACTGGTAGAGCGGCGGACATAAATCATGAGGGCCTGGACTAGGCATAACTTATAAAGCTGCTCGTGCTCCTAAGTTTCAAACTGTGTAGGAGAGAAGGCTTGAAGAACAACAAGGTAAAATGTTGATGAGGGCACTTTTCGTACATAATCTGGTCTAGGATGCAGTATGACTTTAAACAGTCCAGGACCAAAACCAGTCATGAGGAGGCCCCCTACCCCCCTACCCTTTTTAGATAAGTAATAGCTACAAGTAAAGCTACCTTAAGACTCAAAAGCTTCTCTGAGGCTGACTCTTAAGGGGGACGCACACCGGACGCGGAGCTCGGCGGCGAATTTTAAATACGTGGTGCGCCGCCGAGCTCCGCGCCAGGTGTGCGACCCCCTTTTAGGCTTTGAAAGGAGTATCAGACAACCTTTCCAATACAATAAAATGTCCTATGAAGGAGCTTGCAGTTTTCAGATAGGCCTCAGCTGTCAAATGACAGTCTAAGGGTGCGTTCACACTTGTAGTTCGGTTCGTTTGGTTAGTTTGGTCCGGACCAAAAAACAAAAACAAACATAATAGTCCTGGTCCGCTTAGCGTTCACACGGGCATTTTTAACAGCGCACCTAAAGTTACCGAACCAAAGGCACAGGGAGACGCTCACAACCTGATTGGTCGGCTTATATGACGTAGGAGCTCGTTTACCGAACATGCAAAACAATGCTGTGTGCGGATTACACGCGCGGGCATTTTATGCGTGTACATATGGCATTATTTTTTACCTGAGAACTCATGAAGAGCTCATGAAATGTTCACAACATTCAAAACAACGCTGTGTGCTGGATTAAACGCGATCATTTTATGCGTGTGTAACATATGGCATTATTTTTTACCAGAGAACTCATAAAGAGCTCATGAAATGTTCCAAACAACGCTGTGTGCTGGATTAAACGCGATCATTTTATGCGTGTACATATGGCATTATTTTTACCCGCTGAGAACTCATGAAGAGCTCATTAAATGTTCAAAACATTCAAAACAGCAGCAGGATTTCCTCCGTTGTGCAAAAGAGACGGCCATTCTGTCGTCTGTACCTGCTAATAATGGGCAACACAGGAACTTTGATGAGAAGAGCCAGGTATGCTTTTTGTGTGTTTTTTCTAGCATTTTCGAAACATGCTCGTCAGACCAAATATTGATTAGGCTCTTCCTCGTTGCTCTACGTTTGCCCTCTAACGTTAAAGTTACTCACTTTGGATAACGTACACCGATCTTTCCGCGTCGTCAAATCAGCTGCATTATGCGTGGCATCTTGTGACATTATACGTCCGGTTTTTGGTCCGTTTACATGTCTTTGGTCCGTGTTGCGTTCATATATCAATCGAACCGCACCAGAGTTCGTTTGGAAGCGGACCGAGACCCATCTTTTTAGCGGTCTCGGTCCGCTTGTTTGGTGCGCACCAGAGTTTGGGTGGCAGCGTTCACATATGTTCAAATGAACCGCACTAACCGAGCTACCGCACCAGGGTTCGTTTTAATCGAACCAAACATGACAAGTGTGAACGCACCCTAAGAATTTTGATTAACATGTATGCAAAAAATACAATGAATTTGTCACCGATATGAGGTATGTTACCGGATTGAATGCTCTGTTTCAAGGGTCTGCTGTGAGACTTCTGCAGTGAAAACACCTACTGTTGTGATTGACTGACATCTTTGCATTTGAAATGAGTAATAGATTATGTGGCGGAGGGGACTTGGTTTAGTGAGGCGCAAGCAGCACTGCCAGTCAAGACAGAGAGAGCTGGGGAAAGATTGCTGAGAAAGTTTGTACCGAGTTGTTGAGAGCACTGTGAGCGTGAGTTTATTTTGTTTGTTTGTATCTGAGAGGTCCGAATAAACACAAGCCCCAGTCACACCAACTCTCCTTCTATCAACTATGCAACGTTATTTATCTCACAAAATGCTTTTACCAAAACTAATAACAAACATGACATCGACATGAATACAGTAACAGCTTCTGTTGTGCAGCATTCATTATAAGGGCAGTTTGGACAAGTGTTCACTGCATATATACGTGATTGACAGATCCAAACATCATGAAGAGTGTTCTTTGACCACGCTTTGTAGTTAAATCGTTTAAATAACATGCCACTAACATAAACGACGTAAAGTTGACCGTTTTAGTCACTGGCTTGATACACTGATGCATTATGCTTAGGACATCAAGACCACCAGCAGCGGGACTGACAGTATTAAACGATTTAGAAAGAAAGTCTGTGTGAACTTGAATGATTAGCTACACAACAGAAATCCCTGAACACAGATCAGGCGGTGCTGTCAAATCCATATGGTAAAGCTTGTGCTGACATTGCGACTGAAAAACTGAATCCATTCTCTACTAATTATCTGAGCGGGCAAAGCAGAGGAAGGGGAGGTAATCTTTCCTGGTATGACGTCATAACGGAAAAATTCAAGATCAGCTTATCTGGGCTGTCATTTTCTCAAAGGCAGAGAAAGACAGCTAGAACTCAGTTTACACCATTCAAAATGTCTAGCCACTTGGGGACATTATGCAGGCTAGGGAAACTATATATTAATGTTGAAAAACCTCATAAAATTAAAATGTCATGCCATGGGACATTAACCATGCTGGGACTTAGGCACTCTTAAGCTCTTTAAACTGGTCAGAAGGCCTTTAACACAGTCATGGTGTGTAGGGATCTACCAGCCTGACCTGCATATTTCATAACGCATATGTAACTCTACATGACCTGCAAGTGTCTGCAAGTTCCACAACCTTGTGATTTACACAACCTTATGATCTTGTTATGGAGGTCAGGAAAGAGAGGTTACGCTTTGGTGGCTGGCTGGGCCCAACCTCTGGTGAGGAAGAACTCATCCAGCTTTTTTTTTTCATTTCATGGCACTTCCCTTTCTGATTGCGAAAAAAAAAAAAATGTCACCATCACACAAGTGATGACCTTGAACAGCAACTCATAAGATTTTGATGCAGAAAACTGCTTGCCTCTCAGAGTTAGACAGACTTGGGAGCAGTTCCACATCCAGAACTGAAGAAATCACAGAGCGAGCTCTAAAGTCGAGGATGGGACCCTTAGAGTCTCTAGATAGAGTGTGAGAAAGGGCTGGGCTCATCTAACAGCCCCATCTGCGAGCCTCTAAGTTGATATGGTGCTGAGACGAAGTTCCCTTCGTCATCAGTGACAAAGGTAAAGAGAACAGTTACTGTACCTGCAAACAAAGAACACAGCTAACCACTCGGGGAGACCTCGTGTCCCTTGACACCCGTGGTAAATTATGTACTGAATCACCTACCTTGTTCCAGGGACCAACTAAGAAAGAGGCAGGTGATAGTGGAAGAAGCTTTGCCTCATCACAGCTTTTCATGCTCACCTGGATCCTGTGAGCATGCCTGATGCAAAAGAAACGTGGGGAGGTGAGGTATGTGCCACCAAGGCTCAGTTTTGAATGTCTGATGCCTGGTCCTGGTAATAATAATAGCACGGTGTGTGTGTGTGTGTGTTTCTGTGTTTGTGTATGACCCAGGGAAAGAGGAAAGTGCTCTTTTACTGAATAAGTGGTAGTCTGGTGGCATCTGGCCAAAGGAAATAATTACTCTCCTCCCATTCCTCCACTGGGAGTGAGACAGGTCAGCAGTCTCCTCCTTATTTGGGTTGCCGATCTCAGGCCTGCCTTAGGCAATGAACAGACAGAGCATTCTGTTTCAGGGGTCCAGAGATGGAAGCCACACCGTGCAGAGGTAAGATGACTTCGCCTCTGTCTGTTTCTTGACTCTTTAGAAGAAGTTTAGAAGCCCTTGTTGCAGAATAGGTTACCATGGCAGATGGGGGTGTTGAGAAAGCACACTTTCTCTGCATTCTACATGCCCTGTAAGCCACATGTGGCTCTTTTGGACCATGGGTGTGGACATTGCCGACTCAGAGCTTGTGCCATGACCATAGCCCACAGCCCGTAGGGATTATTCAGTTGCCGAAAACATTTCCTGCATCATCTTCAGGTTGGGACCACCCTCTTGCAGATTTCTCAGTACTCTGACATACCTACAGGATTTTCATAGCATGCGGGGTGAAAGCAGCCTTGACAGCAGTGTTATAAGCCATCTATCGCCGTGAGAGACGAGTCAATTTACACACCCTGGGTGGGAGCCTCGGACGATTCCACCAGATGGCAACATTTTGCAAATGAATGCAACTTACCGCTTCACCTGAGGAAACTCTGAGTACCACCTCATTGCCCCACCATAATGGGTCATAAGGCCGGAGGAGCTGGTGTATTGTGTTCTGGCAGAAAAAGGTATGGGAAGCATCTGAGGTGACTTTCTGTCTTTTGACAATAAGGACATGAACTGTCCACATCATCAGAACGGCTCAAACACTGAAAGCAATGATCTTGGCCATCCAAGGGAGATATGGAGATGCAGAAGAAAAGACTTTTTAAAATGTTTAAATTATACATTTCTTTACTGTCACTTTTAAGCAAATAAATAAAGCATTGGTGGACATAAGAGATTTTTTTCAAAAACATTATATTAGTATATATAACAAAATATTCTAAACTCTTGACCGGTATTCTGTGTGTATGTGTATGTGTTGATATATCGACATATAAGTGGTGTAAACAAAAATAGTAAAGACTAAGATGAGACGATGTTGAGAAAACACCAACATCTGGACTATGTCAACATGCAGTATCATTGATAATTAAAGAAAAAACTAAAATGTAGTTAAATTTTTTTATTTTTTAAAATTCCAATATAAGAGGAGGCAAAACATTAAAGAACATTTTTAACAAGTGTAGGGTTGCCAGATTTCAAGAATTTAGTCAAATTCAGTCAAAAGAGCAACCATGCACGTTCTCTCTCTATGCTGCGAAATAAGTGTGGATTACTGGGATTTTCCTGCACAACCATTTCTAGAGTTTAAAAATAATGGTGTGAAAAGGGAAAAACATCCAGTATGCAGCAGTCCTGTGGGCAAAGATGCCTTTTTAATACTAGAGGTCAGAGGAGAATGGGCCAACTGATTCAAGCTGATAGAAGAACAACTTTGACTGAAATAACCACTCGTTACATCCGAGGTATGCAGCAAAGCATTTGTGAAGCCACAACACACACAAGCTTGAAGCAGATGAGCTACAACAGCAGAAGACCCCATCGGTGTAGCCTCTTTTTCCTATTTGTAGATGAGATGAGTGGTAACTCATCTCTACTACAAATAGGAAAAAGAGGCAACAATTTGCATGAGCTCACCAAAATTGGACAGTTGAAGACTGGAAAAATGTTGCCTGGTCTGATGAGTCGATTTCTTTTGAGACATTCAGATGGTAAAGTAAGAATTTGGTGTAAACAGAATGAGAAAATGGATCCATCATGCCTTGTTACCACTGTGCAGCCTGCTGGTTGTGGTGTAATGGTGTGGGGGATGTTTTCTTTGCACACTTTAGGCCCCTTAGTGCCAATTGACCATCGTTTAAATGCCACGGCCTACCTGAGCATTGGTTCTGACCATGTCCATCCCTTTATGACCACCATGTACCCATCCTCTGATTGCTACTTCCAGCAGGATAATGCACCATGTCACAAAGCTTGAATAATTTCAAATTGGTTTCTTGAACATGACAATCATTGTTATTGTAGTTCTGAATAAATACACTTACGCAACCTCTGTGTGACAATACAAAGTCTTTTTTTGCTGTTGTTTTAAAGGGGTGGTTGCATGTGATTTCACTTTTTTAACTTTAGTTAGTGTGTAATGTTTCTGCTTGAGCATAAACAGTATCTGCAAAGTAACAGCGCTGAAAGTTCAATGCAAACGGAGATATTGTCTTTTAAAGTAATGGCAGTTTATTGCCTACAAAAACAGCCGGTTTGGACTACAACAAGCTTCTTCTCGGGTTTGTGACATCATAAACCCTTGCTAGTCATCGCACATGTGACTTCTGCCCGTAATGGTAAGGGGTGTGGCATTTCTGGACAACTTGTGCTTGGCACTTCAGCCAATAAAAATACATGAAACTACATTTGGCCATCTAACCAATCTAAGACCATTGCGTTTTTCGGAGGGATGGGCTTCATAGAAGCAGGAAGCAAATGAGCCGTTCAAAGGACGGTGGAGACAGCGGTGTGGAATAAAGGTGAAATATAAGAAAAATATAGAGTTTTAAAAAAAAAAGAATTATTAAGACATGTTATACTGCACTCCATAAACACAACCAAGCCTAGAAAAAAAAACATGGAAACACACCTTTAATATAAAAACATTAATGTAATTTGGAATTATTGGATTACTATGGAATTTCAGTTTTAATTTTTGAGAGAAAATGTAAATTTCTATTTCTATTCCTAAATTAAATTTATATTTCTTTTGTTTTGCCAGTAGGCCTATATGATAAATAGCCTATAGTAAATCAGGAAACATGATGAAGTAAAATAAACCATGTGCAGGGGTTAACATTGATTTGTGCTTATATTTGAAATAATAATCTAATCAACAGCAAAATAACCAAGCTTATCAATTTAACCATTATGCAGCATGATGAAAATGTGACTACGTTTTCAATGACTATAAAATGCCCAGACATTTACATTTGACTAAGACTAAATAAAAAAAAAAAATAAAAAAAAAAAGCTGACACAATTAACATTAACACAGAGGAATGCTCTTTTTAATGAGAGTGCAAAGCTAATAAATGATCCTGAATCCCTGGCAAGAGATCTGACCTTGTCTCGTTGAAGCTCCACTTCACTCAAGTGTGAGCAAATGCATTATTCAGCCAAACAGCGAGAGTGCAGTTGTGTCCAGATCAAGATCAGATACTTTCCTGAGTCAACGGCAATGGTTTTCCTCACGTGTCCGTGCATCAATATGTTATGAGGGCGTTCATTCAGAGTGAATAAATTGAGGAGAGTGACTCTCAGCTTCAGAGAATCATCTAAAACCGCGGTATGCTGGGAGAGAAAGAGACAGCGTCGGCACAATACACTCTGGGACTGCATATCCCTTGCTGCACGGCACAATTAAACCTCTCTTTGAAAATGCTTAAAAAGAGTAACAGAACAGAGATTCTGCAAAAACCATCCCTTCCCTTGTACAAATGATGTTTGAATGGGACTATATCAAGGCTTTATTCAAACAGTATGAAATCAAAAGGAGGTTGGTGCAGGCCCTTCGTTAGAAACTAGATTAGGTTTTAAAGGGTTATTTCACCCAAACATGAAAATGCTGTGATTAATTAATTACTTACCCCCTTGTCTTTCAACACCTGTAAGACAAAATAAGATCTTTTTTTAATATTTATATTCATTGACACTGATGTCATTTCCTCTCCCAAGACCCATAAAAGACACTAAAGATGTTGTTCCACAGTCCATCTCACTACAGTGGTTCTACAATCATTTTATGAAGCGACAAGAAAAGTTTTTGTGCGAAAAAAAAAAAAAAAAAAAAAAAAAAAAACTAAACTAAATAATGACTTCTATAGTGATGGGCCGATTTTAAAACAAAGATTATAACGGTTATGAATCAGTGTATCGATTCATGTTTCGGATAGCGGGTCAAACCACCAAACAGCTGAAATTTCATGACTTTGGTAATCCGAATTATAAATCGATACACTGATTCATAACAGTTTGAAGCTTTGTTTTGAAATCAGCCCATCACTATATAAGTCGTTATTTAGTTGTTGTTTTTTGCGCAAAAAATATATTCTCGTCGCTTTATAAAATGATTGTCTCACTGTAGTGAGAAGGACTTTTTAACAGCTTCTTTAGTGCCTTTTATGGGTCTTGAAAGAGGAAATGACATTGGTGTCAATGAAGGCATTTCTTAATTAATTCCTTATTATATTATTTTTAATAGTCATTACCTCCAGAGGAATTTTGCAATTATATGTAATTCTCTGTTACATATAAGAAGAGGAGCCCTATATATCTCTGTTATATAAGGCTGTCCCTGACTAAGGATTTATACATTCGAATCAGGATTGTCAGATTGTATATGGTCGACTGATAGTCGAATCATCTGTGTGTGTGAATGGGTTGGGAGGGGCATGATGACACTAGTCAGCAGGAGGGTAAAATTAATTTTATTTTCCTTTACACACTCCACACAGCAACAACTTTTAATAAAGCGACCAAAACTGCCTGCCTACTGACAGATGAACTGACAATTGCTTTCTTATTTAGGTTTAAATAAAAGGTAATGTGGTGGATAAACATTCATAAAACGTTTTCTCGTAACATTTTAAAGCCACGATCGAAATACAGAACATCACACAAATATATAAAAGAACATCTTTATGAAAAAACCTGCCTAGAGAGGAAAATAACTATATGAGTGCGTTAACATGCGTGTTCTTAATGTAATGTAATGTTTGGTTGTTGTTTTGTTTTGTTTTGTTTTTACTTTGCTGATTTAAAACATGATCAAAAATTATTTTTAATGACAAAATTTCAAATAAGTGGGCAAGTGACAAATATCGGCATCGGGAAATAAATGTTTGTTTTTGTGAAATGTGGGGACATTCCATAGGCGTAATGGTTTTTATACCGTACAAACTGTATTTTATATCCCCCTACACTGCCCCTGCTCCTAAACCTACCCATCACAGGAAACATTCTGCATTTTACTTTCTCAAAAAAAAACTCGTCCTGTGTGATTTATAAGCCTTTTGAAAAGTTTTCACTGAACTGAGGCATGTTTTGCTGAGAGAACTGATGAACTCACGAGCAGCTGAAACTGAGCGTAAGCAGCACGGAAACCTTGCTGATTTAGGAAACCGTGCTGAAAACCGTGCAGTACAGAATCGAAAACCTTTTCTTTCAGACACGTTTGATACTGAGAACTGACTAGCTGATGAACAGAGCCTCTTCATACACACAACGCTCTTCCCAACTACACTATTTGCCTTTATTCCGGCTACAACTGCGTTCTCACAGGACTTCAGTGTGAGACACAGCTAGCTGTCTAAAACAGGTGAATTTAAACAGTGGCTAAGTGGCTAAATGCATCTCGTTGTCATGTAAGGGCCCTGTTCTTGTTGGACGGACATTTAAAAAAAAAAATTTCTGTTAAGAGGCATAAAGACACCTTTTACATTTATGCCCCCATAGCTGCCTTGTTAGCTGATTGGGGGCTCTGGGCATAAGAGCCCCCAACTCAAACAGCTCTGTGTTGAAAGCACCAATCCCAATTTTTTTTTTTTCTTTTTTTTTTTTTTATATAGACTGTACTCACAAAGATATAACGATCAAGATAAACTTAAAAATCCACCGGAGTTGTCCTTTAAAAATAGTTTGAACACACTACACTTAACATAAAGCAAACAGTGGTTGAGAAAACTTCATTGACTAGTCTCGTAGAGGGGTTTGAAAATGTGTCACCCTGAATGCCTGACAGCCCCAGCCAGCAGCATCTTGACAGAAAAGAAATGAATGAATTTTAAAGGAGCATCGGGGTGAAAGTGTAATAGAAAAGTACTATAAATACCCACCGGCATCTGGCCACTGTAAAATGACCTGGATCCCAAAGGCCCAGACCAGCCGAGGTGTCCATTATGCAATTTAGCAGTGCATCACACACTGAGACCTACTGCGCTGTGTGTCCTTCAGTGATGCTTCCGAATCTTATGAGGTCTGACATCAGGTCTGATCTCTTATGCACAGGATTCATCAAGGTTGTCTTAAATGGAATTTTTTTTATAAAACACCTGTTGTGAATCAGAATCACATAAGAATGGATGTGGAAATCTCTTTAGATTTAATAGTTATGTCCATTATAAGGTGCACTTAAAGTGGTAAAAAATAGCACTTCTGTGAAATATTTAAAACTATATAGACTTATAAAGAATCCAGAACAGGCTGTTTAGTTATAGGTTATATGTGACCATGGACCACAAAACCAGTCATATGTCGCACAGGTATATTTGTGGCTATCGCCAACAATACATTGAATGGATCAAATTGATCGTTTTCCTTTCATGACAAAAATCTTTAGGATATAAAGTAAAGATCATGTTCCATAAAATATATTTTGTAAATTTACCACCACAATAGATCAAAAAAATATCAGTAGTAGTAATATGCATTGCTAAGGGCTTCTTTTGGACAACTTCAAAGGAACTGTATGTAAGAAATGTATTTTAGTTAATCAAAAAATGGCACTGATATGTCACTAAGAAATCATGTTAATTTCAAATATGAATATCACTGACAACAGTAGTCATTTAAAAGTTGTTGTTGCAGCCCTCAACTGATGTTGATGTTGACATGTTGTGTTTTGGCCTGAAGCTCCACCCTCCACCTATCTACCAATCACAAAGTAAGTAGTGTTTGGGTATCCAGGCTGCCAGCTCTGCTCTAGGTACCACAGCTGCTTACAAAACGTTTCTGCTGGATCCTGCAGCCTATCTGGCAACCTCGAGTAAGAGGGGAGGGGGAGAGGGAATACACCGCTCTACAGTTATTTGAAAGTAATTGCAGTACCAGTTTTGGCCACAATCTTACATACTCTTCCTTTAAAGGTGATTTTCTCAATATTTAGTCTTTTTTACACCCTCAGATTCCAGATTTTTAAATAGTTGTATCTCGGCCAAATATTGTCATAAACCATACAATGAAAAGATTATTTATTCAGCTTTTAGATTATGTATAAATCTTAATGGGATACTTCAGCACTGGGAAGATGAATCTGTATTTAAACGGGGTCATCAGTGTAGTAGAAATGTAAAATAATGTTTTAATTTGGTGCCTTCTAGACTGAGAAAAGACAAAAAATATTTTTGTCTCATGGGGATGAAAGACTACAATTCCCAGAATGCTTCGCTGCCCTGGGAGGCCATTCCCAAAGCCAACTACTTGATTACTGTGACTGAGTTGGAGAAGACACTACAATTAAAAACTGAACGTGTCTGTTTAATATAACGAGTGAGTCTCGCGTGAGTATTGCAGGAGTGAGATAAATGAGCTGATGAGCTCTCGTGATGAGAGCTGAGGTAATCGCGATTACACTCGTGGCATACATTCACAATGCGAGTTCAGTCTGGCAAGCTTTCATAGAAATTAATGCAAGCTGTCATAGAAATTTATTTGAGAAGTTAAAAGACTTACATTGCTCACCATAGCTCCGTTTAAATGAGTGCCTGTAGCTGCGAGGTGAGCTCTGAGTGTGATCTTCCATCCCCCATGAGCGGGTTCAAAACATGCGGAAATGGCTCCTTCTGTTGGCTGTAGTCTTTAGCCTTTGGCCAAACATTCCTCATATGATGCAGATATCGTCAATTTGCGTCATAGGAGGAATTTTTCCAGAAATAAAATGCAAAAATCTCTTGTCTCCGGGGGATATGAGGGGGGAAAGCACAATCATTTGAATATACTCCAGGGTTTCTACTGATACAAAGCCATATGCTAATCGCTGAAGTAACCCTTTAATTTTTAAAGAAATTGACCCGTATGACTGGTTTTGTGGTCCAGGATAACATATTAGTTGTGTCCATGGTGGCCAAATACTAATGCTAACTTTGAAGTAGCAAACTATTATCAGACATCAAATAGTACCACTAAGAAAAACAGTATTATTTCATGATAATTGCTGTAAACTGTATTGATCGGACACTTGACACTTGTCACATGACCTCATCATACTGTCAATTATTGTATAATGACGTAGCATTTGGCAGTCAAATAAGTATTTATAAAATACTGAATATTTTCATACTGAATATTTGTGTACTGTTTAATTTAGTATACTGTTTACTGTGTTCACACTTCTGGTCCGGACCAAAAAACAAAAACAAAATATATAGTCTTGTTCCTGGTCCTTAGCGTTCACACTGATATTTATAACGGCGAACCTAAAGTTACAGAACCAAAAGCATAGGGGGATGGTCACAACCTGATTGGTCGGTTGTGACTTGAAAAGTTACAGTAAAGAATTTGTTATTTTAAAGAAAATACAACAACTTCACTGAAGAAAAAGTGAAAGTCCTTAAGGGGATAGTTCATCCAAAATTGAAAATTCTGTCATCATTTGCTCACCCACATCCTGTAATGTCACAAGTCCTGTTGGTTTGTTTACAGGTCTTTGGTCCGTGTTGTGTTCATATATCAATTGAACCGAACCAGAGTTTGTATGGAAGCGGAACCAAGACCCATTTTTTTAGCGGTCTCGGTCCGCTTGTTTAGTGCGCACCAGGGTTCGGATGGCAGAGTTCACATATGTTCAAATAAACAATCGCACCAGGGTTAGTTTTAATCAAACCAAACATGACGATTGTGAATGCACCCTTGCATGCATTCAAAAATAATGATGAATTCAGTGTATCAGTTATGAATTACTTAACATTTGATCAGTATGATTTTATACCATTGGCTCCTTGTTGCACTTCCAAACAAACTTCTAAACAAAGCGATCAAGTCATCAACTAAAATATTTATTAATTTCTTAACAGATTGACAATTTATAAACAAGTCTTTGCTAGTTTTAAAGAGAGGCACTATCAGCTTTGAAGAGCTCAGAACAGGACTTACAAAGACTTGACTTTTCATTTCGACTCCCCACATAACTTCACAAAAGCCAGGCAATCAAAAAACCACATCTGTCCAAATCATGTTGTGAAAGACAAATTTATTTTAGTATGACATCATGTTTTAAGATTACCTCTGATGGCTGACATATTCTGCAGTAACTTTACCTTTCCACATTTCAAGCAACAGGATTTGAGAGAAATATCTCTCTGGGAACTCTGTTAGGATGCTTGAGTAGTTTGATGGAAGAACAGTATGTGCATAAACACTCAGAAGGAGCAGAAGATAAAACAGCCCAATGATAACAGTGAGGCACAAATCAGAGGAAGTTCAGCCGCCCCATCTCTCTCACTCGCTGTCATTATTGCTATAAGTAATGGAGACAGGCGGATAAGCTTGCACTGATGGATTCCAAATTAGATGGAGAAAGATTTTTTAAATGGACGTTAACAGCATATTGGTGACATTAACAGGCCCATCTCCTTCAATGGAGCCTCGATCGCACTGTGACTAATGTGTTTCATTTTGAAAGTTTAACAAAACAATTGGGAGGACTCTTTGGATTTGTTTCATCAATCTAGTGATATATTTATACAGTGGATGTATTTCTCAGACAAATACATTCAGGTTACATGATGTCTTATATATCTTGCCAACAGTTGCCGAAGTGCAACCTTGAAAAGTTACAGTAAAGAATTTGTTATTTTAAAGAAAATACAACAACTTCACTGAAGAAAAAGTGAAAGTCCTTAAGGGGATAGTTCATCCAAAATTGAAAATTCTGTCATCATTTGCTCACCCACATGTCGATCAAAACTAGTTTTTTTTCTTCTGTAGAACACAAAAGATGAAAGTCAAAACAGTCTAAAAAGGCCATGAAGGTAGAATTAAAATAATCTATAATCAATACAAAATGAATAAATGGATGAACGTCAAGGACATTTTTAGTGATCTACATTTTACAACTCAGCTCTTTTGAGCTCTTTTGGAAAATCCTTTTGGGAAAATCCTTATTCACATATCACAACTGACTGAAAAGTCCATTGGTGAAATGAAGTATGAACTTAAGATCGGCACCTTAGATATATTATTCTTAAAGAAAGTCTTGAAGAAAATGTGTTGGCTTTTTTATAACTTTCATTTTATTCAAACGCAAAAGTAGTTGTGAATGGAAGGCAGCTAAGCAGTGCTTTGTCAGTGCCCGGTGCAATTGTCTCATTTCCTGTCAGGCTGCTGAATGATTGGATGATTGATTCTTTCTCTCAGGGATTTTCTAGCACAATATGACACGCAGACGCTGATTATACACCAGAGGGATCGCGCTTCACGGCAGCAGGGGCCATTCTTTAAAGAACGTGGCACCTGAAGATTGTAATCAGACACGACGGCTCTCACACAGTGGCCTGCATGTCGCCTCCACCAATCAGACACTTGTCAGGGCAAATTTATTAAATCAGAATGTCCTTAACTACTTCTGATTGAAAATGAAGGGAAAGAAAATAAAATCTGATCATAAGTGATATTTTAAGGATATTTTATACTGATCATTATATCATCAGCAGCCCTACATGCTTTCCTCTATCAGCTCCATTGAACAACGGAAATGTCATTTTTTTAAAGTTAATAAAAATATATATATTACTACACTCTAAAAAATGCTGGGTTAAAAACAACCCAAGTTGGGTTGAAAATGCACCAACCCAACAATTGGGTTGTTTTAACCCAATGGTTGAGTTGTTCTTACCCAGCAATTGGGTTGTCTTAAGCAACATTTAACCCAACCACTGGGTTAAAACAACTCAACCATTGGGTTAAAACAACTCAACCATTGGGTTAAAACAACCCAATTGTTGGGTTGGTGCATTTTCAACCCAACTTGGGTTTTGGAGTGTGAATTTTTGAATTTTTTGAATTTTTTAGAGTGTAATTATGTTTAGTTTAAGAAACAAGACGGTAAACAAATTATATTAGAATAAAGGCATTATTTAATAAATTTAGCAAACTGTAATCCAACTAGAGGTAATATCAACAAAAAGTGTGCGTGCATAGCACAAACAATATCAGACAATGAATGAGAGAAGAAATGTTTCAGCATTGCCCTGAATAATAACTGAGTCTGTTCTAAAAGTGGATGAGAGGCTGGTGAAGGACGGAAGATGGGAGGAACCTGATTTAAACCTGAGAAGCAAAGTTGGTGGTGATCTAGGAGCAGAGGTAGCCAGGTGGTGATCTAGAGCCCAGCCAGGAGGACAGTAGTTGACAGAGGGAGAAGCCGTGGTGGAGAACGGGGATGGCTGATGGAGATGTAGACTTAGGATCAAGTCGTAGCCAGAGGGGAGGTAGAACCAGCTGGAGCCAATTGTGTGGAGAGATAGAGAGCACAGCGAGTGACTTGTAAGTCTGTGGTGCAGCCAGAGTTATGACTGACCAAGGTGGAGCCAGAGGGATAGAGGGAGCCTTGTGGAGCCAACAGACAAGTCAACAGACCGAGGTGGAGTGACGGGATCAGCGGCTGGAGGTTCTCTTAACTAGGCATAAGATTTAGCATTGCGTTAGTGGAAACATTAGTGGAGAAGCTGGGGCTGAAGGACTGGCTGAATGAGAATGAGGAGGTGGTCAAGGGAGACTGCGTGTTTACTTTTTAGTTTGTGGTTTTGTTTATTAATGTTTGCTGAACGTTTGCCTTCTTCTTCCTATATCAACAGTTTCAGTTACATTGGTGCTGAATCCCGAGAGGGAGGAGGGACATTCTGTTGGAGAGTCCTCACTGCTGAGGGGGATCGCGGTGCTAAGGAGGTAGGTCGTGGAAGAGAGAAGACCATGAGTGCCTGCCCGAGGCGGTGATGCTGGAGCGAGTGAAGACCGGTGGGACAGACAACTCGCTGCCGTACCCCTGGATTGAGGTAGGGTGGCTGCTATCCAAGAGTAAGCAGAGGAGTCGCTGGGATTTTCCAATGGGCTGGAGCCTGCTGCGTCCACCATAATGGGAAAGAACAGGGAGCGTGGAACTCGCTGCTGGCTACCCTCAACCTTAGGAGCCACCGCCGGCCGCCAGGGGGCAGAGGATGATCAAGCAGTCAGCCAAGGATCCAGTACCATCGCATGGCACCGCAAGGAAGAGCCTCTCAGCTGGCTGAGTGGCAGTTTGTCTGGGAACTGGACAAATATTTTTTTCTCTCTCCCCTCTCCTCTCTCTCGTCTCTGTCACACCTCATGCATCTGGGTCCTTTTCACTCACCTCACCTGTTCTAACCCCCAGGTGCCGGAGGAAGGAAAGAGAGTAGAGCACAGTCTCGGGAGTATCCCGGCCTGCGAGGGGTGATGGGGTATGTGACAAGCAGGATGAGGGACCATGAGGATGGTGGTGAGTGAAAATGAGCGCAACCTGCATGCCACACCGGTCTCATGTCTCACGGAGGAGCAATGACAATAAAGGTCGAGAGAGAGGACCAGGCCTGTATTTTATGGTATGTTTTTTTTTGTTTATGTTTTATTATGTGTGTGCACAGGAGTTGCCTGTGAGGAGCCGTCTGCATGTTTACTTTCAGTTTGTGGTTTCGTTTATTAAACTTTGTTGAACACTCGCTGGTTCCCACCTCCTTCTTCCTATATCAACATTTGGGGGGGGGGGGGGGGGGTACATAAAATGTTTGCTTCTGTTTCACTCTTAGACTTATTTTGTCACTTTTCTAGTGCCATGCATGCTGTCCTTTACAACAGTCTGGCAGGCAGCTGTCATAACTGGATTTCCACAGTATTGTCACAGAGGATGAAGAGGGTTGAAATAACACAAACAAACAAAAACAAGCGACGCACCAGCAAAATGTACAATGAGCAATCAATGGTTTGAGAATGAGCATGTAATGTGAATTAAAACCTCTCTGCCTGGATTAATCCACCATACTGCAGAGGAGAACAAGGGAAACATAGTATAGTCCCTACTGGAAAAGCCGATTAAAGAGAGTTTAAACAGAAACTGAAGTGGTTTGCAAAAAAACAGAAAACAGAGTGTGACAGAGAGATTCAGAGAGAGAGGACATAAAAGTGTGGGAAGAATTATCCACAAGTGGAAAGCTAGAAAAAAATGGTGGTCCGTTGCGAGTTCTGACTCAGACAGGACATGACGGCACGAGGAGTCCATTGAGTCAATTTAGCAAGGCCCCTAACACATTACACACACTCTCACACACATTTAAATCCCACCAGACTGAATTTGGCATTGAAAGTATAATCATGTCAAGTCCTGTAAAGCATGACTGGCACTAGAAATAAGACACACACTTCATGTGTCCATATCTCATTAAGGCTTATTAAAGTTAAGCAATCTATTCAGTCAAATAAATGAATGGATGAATAAAACAGTAATCAAAAAACAATGGTTACATCAAATGGAAGAGGTTAAAGGTGCCCTAGAATGAGTTGAAACAATATTTTAAATTGTTCTCTGATATCTGCATATAGGGTATGTGACTTATTTAAAGGTTAAAATTGTCCAGATACGGTATCACAGGTCCATTTACAACCCCAGAAATTGTCCCTAGGATGTAATGGTCTGTTTTTGCCTTATTTGGTAGGGTCATGAATATTAATGTAGAGTTCGGCTCTGATTGGCTGTTTCACTGCACAGCTCAGTTCAGTGACAGAAACACATCTACCATATACTGTCAATCATGGAGAGATTATGCAGCCAACCTTATGTTTGATCCTGTTTCTGATGAAGATAACGATTTTGAGAAACAACCAATTGTTTTGAGATTGGAAATGCAGGGTTGCCAACTTTTAAGTTCAGGTTGGAGTGAGATTTTTTGGGGGCCGGGGGGGGGGGGGGGAGCTTTTGATCTTGATTCAGTATCAGTTTATATCTAGTATATATACTGTACATAATAATATGTTTGTTTTGGCACTAGTTTAAAGATTTGTTGGGTCAAATTATATGTGCCATTCCTTAATATTCACTTGTGAGTGCTTATATAAGTATCATTATTCATTAAAAAGATTAGGATGCAAGTTATTTAAGTTTTGAAATTTCACATTTAAAGAAATCTAGTGTTTGATCATCATATCTAAATATTTATTAGAATGCAAAGACTGCAATATATTTTTGAGCAACTAGATTAGATACATGTATATTTATTAAAGAGCCATAAGGCACCTAATGGCATTACAAATAAACATTAATATTTTTTAGCCACAAAATGACTCTAATTTGCCTCTTTGAATTGGAATTCTCTATTTTAATATTAATTACTACACTAATTGTAATATAAATTTTAGAAGAAATACAAACATTAGAAGAAAAATATTTTAAGTGGTCATTTATTGAAAATAATTGTTGCACAAATAGTATTTAGTACCTAAAGATCTCCTCAAAATATTAAATAAATATAATTTAATGAGTATGAGTGTGACCTATTAGTAAGGAATACCTGAGGGCTAAATACAAGAATAACATTAATGTTAACAATGTTGCATCTCTATCACTCTCAATAATAAAACGATCCTGTAAATATGGCTGACTTAATAATCAATAAACACTAACACTATGCTGTACTGTTTACCAAAACTTGCAGCAAACATCAAACATATATGGTGAAACTGTTGTGTATCCGCTTAAGCCATTTAAATTCATTGGCACGGCGCTTTGTTGAGTATTGAGCGCTCATGGGCCACGTGACCAGCGCGCACCGCAGGGAGACGAGAGCATGAGCAACTCCGCTTTTCAACGCCTCTGGCTTTAACATTATGCCACATTAGCGCCAAAACGCTATTTATTGTTTGAATTTCATTAAAACACATTAAAAAAAATTAAAGCTTATAGCTTTGTTTAATATCAAAAGCAGGTTTGGCAATTTGGCGTGAGATTGAGTTGGGCGGAGTGAGAGCGTGAGACAGAGCCTGAAAGCGTGAGAATCACGCCAGATGCGTGAGAGTTGGCAACCCTGGGAAATGGACGCTTTTGAGTGGTAAGTTTAGTCTTTATTTTCAGTAAGACCTGCAAAACATAACGTCAGTACTATAACTTCAGCCTACATGTGAACTAACATATAACATTAACTTTACACGTTAACTCATATCGTCAGCAGTCACAACTTTGTTTTTAGCATTTTAAAAATATTTTAATCACTGTAATGCGTAACCGTTTGATTTTACAATGTTAGCTTCTTCACTTTGAATCACCAACTCTAAACAGCGAACTGGGTAACGTTAGCGTACAAATATATTGTTTGTACCGTAACATAAAGGTGTTGTTTGTTTTGTTTTTGTTTTTTTCTTTACAAATTGACAATGCCATGTCAAATTACTACCGTTTCAACTTAAGTGTTGGAGATGAGGTTAGCTAGAAGGGTCAAGTGAGCAATCTGTAAGCAACTAAACTAACATAGTTAGTTCCTTAGTTATGTGTTGTTGATGAAAATAGCCTATAGGCTAAACTATAATTATATCCAACAAAAGGGATTGCCATATGTATCTATGGTTGTATTTTGTAGATTTGTATGACAACACTGGCAGGAAATAATATTAACCTTTGACGTGTGTCATACTGATTTATGCTACTTAGAGTTTCCTATTGTTACTGTACTAGCATCTTGCATTTGATCTAGACAACACAGGGGATATTATCGTTAATGTTGTCTCACTAAGAAACTTCCAGTTTAATCAGAAATTGTTTTGACAGTCAGTAAGTTAATAAAATCGCTATTACTGCTCACAGGTATATATATAGTTTGAATTGCAGCTTCTCCGGTATCAGATGCTGAGTGAAGCCTGCTAATGTCCAGGTTAGAAAAACTGTCTGTGCTGAAATGGGCCAAGCAAATGAAAAAGTTTTACTTAAATTGTTGTGGTTTACGGTTATAGATAAACATGCCTGTTGACAGTTTTGTTCAGTGGGAAGGGTATGAAAAGTCCTCACGTCCCCTGCACAGCCTGGAACATAAGATCTAGTTCCATGATCTCCCATTTTCGCTATCCTCGCGTGACGCATGGGGGCGTATATATATATGATCACCAGCGATTGCATCACAGTATGCATTATGTTGAGAATCGCTTGTTTTTCCGTGTTCTTTTTCACAAACAAGATGTACATGAAGGAGGAAATAATGATGTTGACTCACTGTATGTGATGTCCATATACTGAACTCTTGTTACTCAACTTTGCCATGGTTAATTGAATTTTTCATTCTAGGGCACCTTTAAATGAAGACGTGAGCTTTGATATTCAGTTACTTTATAATAAAAAATATTACATATTTAATTGTCCAAAAACATTTAAATTAGTGTTTTTGTCAGGAGTTTTTTGAGTGAGAGAAAAAAATTGCTATTAAAAACCTAAGGATCTGTGGTTCCCTACATTCTACTCCAAACTTTCATTCAGATCTGACTCCATTTTCACAATTCACAATCTATTTTGTTTCACATGGAAAATATGTCACATTACTGAAGTGATAATTGATTGTCCTTGTGTTTCATGTTGACTTTAACATCAGGATAGTTTAAAGTACACATTTTAAGGCACATTGCTTCTCTTGATGGGTGATAAAAAAGAGCAGCAGTAAAAACCATCAAATCGTAGTCCTGTGAAATCATAGTTTGTTAATGGGAATTCACTTACACACACAGACAGATACAGTGTTTTACAACCAGACAGCAATTAAACTGGTGGTCTTCATGTCTTGTTAAAGTCAGGGAGACGTCTTACTGTCTGACCACCAGCCACCACGGCCAATATAAACTGGATGCTGATAACCCTCATAAACACTTTTCGACAACTCAGTGACTTAACAGCAGTGTTTATAAAGATCAACACTAAGTTACAATGATGGGAAATGTTGCCTCATATGACCCTGCAAAACTACTACCAAGAGTTACCCCGTATAGTTACCTTGGTACATTCAAAATGCAAAAAAACATATTTGAATGCATACTTTAAACTATCCTGATGTTAAAACTCAACATGAAATGCAAGTGCAATCCATTATCACTTCAGTAATGAGACCTATTTTTCATGTAAAACAAAATGGATTGTGAAAAATGAGAATGGAGTCAAATCTGAATATAAATTTGCAGTGGACATTGGGGAACCTCACAGTATAAGTGGTTCAGGTTGTATGTCAAGTTTATCCGGCAGAACATATCCACATTTTCGAATTGGGGATAAAAAAAGACAAATCCTTTTTTTAAATATAAATTTATATACAACGAACAGGCATAACATTTAGGCCTAATATTGCCCTAATATATACCCTGTTTGCTGCCAAAACAGCCCTGACCCATCAAGGCATAGACTCCACTATAGACCCCTGAAGGTGTGTTGTGGTACCTGGCACCAAGATGTTAGCAGCAGTCCCTTTAAAGGTGCTGTATGTAAGGTTTTCACTTTAAGTCAAGTCAACTTTTTATATAGCACTTTTACAATGACGATTATTTCAAAGCAGCTTCACAGTGTTAAACATGACAATATTGCATCAAAATTTGATTTGGCTGTACAGTCGCTCTGGAGAAAACGGTGATGTTTTTAGCTCATTTCAATTTATCATATAGCGACAATGTGGGCAGATCAGTAATACAGTTTATACAATTAATTAAGACCTAATAAATACATTTTATTTGGATATTTAATTGAATAACTTACATCAAAATGTTTGTGTCCGCAACTGAGCAAGCCAAGCCAAAGGTGACTAAAGCAATGCTACAGCCAGTTATTCTTTTTTTAAATGTGTTTTCCGTGTCGGAATGTCTGTTTTTATTTTATTCTGTGCGATAGTGTATGCCACCAGTTTACCCAATAGTTTTTTGGCACCACACATTGCCAGTTGGCAGAAAACACAGTGTATTTCTCATATGGAATCCACTCAAACAGACCACCTTCTTTAATTGTTCCGTAGTCCAGTTCTAATGCTTTCGTGTCCACTGTTGGCACTTTTGGTGGTAGACAGGGGTGAGCATGGTCTTCCTGACTGGTCTGCGGCAATGCAGCCCCACATGCAACAAACTGTGATGCACAGTGTATTCTGACACCTTTTTATCAGAACCTGTTCTGTTCAGACCATACGGGCCAGCCTTCGACCCCCATGTGCATCAATGGGTCTCGGTTTACCAATGTTTCTTCCTTGGACCACTTTTGATAGATACTGACAACTACAGATTGGGAACACCCCACCAGAGCTGCAGTGTTGGAGATGCTCTGATCCAGTCGTCTAACCATCACAATTTGTCCCTCGTCACACTCCCTCAAATCCTTAAGCTTGCTGATTTTTCCTGCTTTTAACACATCAACTTTGAGAAAAAAAAATTGCTGCCTAGAATATCCCACCCACTAACAAGTGATGAAGAGATAATCAGTGTTATTCACTTCACCTGTCATTGGTCATAATGTTATGCCTAAACAGTATACAAGGATTTGTGTTTATAAGAGTAATATAAGAGTGGATGGTCTAATTCAGTGATAAAGTCTGGCAGAAGTTAGCATTATGGCTAACATCACTCATAGCATCTGGAAAGGTTGGCTTACATCATTAGCTACAAGGGAATTTTTCAAATTCTGGAAAGCATCTTCATGTTTTTGCTCTTTTGGGCCTGACTGCTCTGGCGCTAAAGTTGGGCGCAAGAGTCCATCACTAGCTTGCCAAGACACAAACAAACCAGCTGCTAGGGACAAAAGATCTGACTAATTTCCTTTTGTTTCTTTTGTGCTCAGCCTTGACCTAATGACACTTCCATCTTGGATACAAATGAAAACTCAACGTCAGTGAGTTACTGGAACTGACAGTGACTCACCTTAGGGAGATGCTACCGATGCTATAACTGCTAAAAATGACGGTTCCATTGAAGTATTGTGCTGTGTAAGCCTGTTACTGCCACGACCCTGACCACTACTCCCTTAAAGCTTGCCGATTCATAAGTGCCAAATTCCCTCAGAGGATCAGAGGGCAAATGAAAGAGGTGACTAGCACATTAAACTGTCGGCTCTAATAAAAAAGATGAAGGTGCAATAGAACATCTCAACTTTATTTGCCCCTCTGTCCAAATCTCTCACACAACTTAAGACTTTATTTAGTTATATTATAAGACATAAACCATTTTTGTACCAAACATTATCCACAACTTACTGAATATTTGGAATTTAAACAATTTATGAAGAATTTCACATGCAATAGAGATACATACAATAGACAAAGGCTCTTTCCAGTTATTTAATTTGAGTTAAAAAAAAAATTACAATTTAATTTAGCAACAATGCGTTAAATTGATCAAAAGTGACAGAAAAGAGATTAACAATGTTACAAAAGATTTAAAATAAATGCGGAACTTTCTAATCACTTTTTTTTTATCTTGCCAACCCTAACCTTTTGAATGGTAGTGTATTTTATATGTCTCTGAAATGCATTTTTAGGGGTTATGTTACTAAAAGAATGCATTTCTAGGCATAAAGCTTCAATAACATCTACCTCTTGTGTTTTACTAAGTCAGACAAACTTATTGAATGCATATAAAGTGAAAAGGTTGCTATTCAATTGAACATTTAAACAAATCGTTGGTGTCGTTGGGACCACAAACATAAAAATCCTATTGTGCTGATTCAGGCCCACAAAAAGCTAACACTCTTTTGAAACACTATCTTTCAGCTTGTACAACCAGCCGACCTCTTTCTGAGCTTTTTATAGCTGTATCAAGGGGTCCAAAAGATGAGCAAAGGTTTGTCATCCTCAACTTTCTAAAGGTGTAATTTGTCTTGATGTATCTTTCCTGTCTACAGTTTTTTTCTTGTGCATCACTCATTGGAAGTACAGTACATCTGACTCTGTTGTAAGTATTTGACAGAGACATGTGCCTAGTTTTACACCAAATCATAAGGCTGCAAGTTGAACCAAAATCTGGATGTTTTGTTACATGTGCATAAAACATGTTTTGCTATTCATAAAGACACACCAGAGTCTACATTCATTCAAAGATGTTGTTTTATCTGCTTTGCTTTTCTAAAATATAGGTTTGTGTTGGCGTGCATAAAGAATATTATCCATGCTTGTTTTAGAGTCATGCATTTTCTTTCTCCTTTTCATCTTACCATTTCATCCTACACCATCATCATTTGCCATATATGTGCTCAGGAACAGAGAGACTCATTACAGTGTTCCTTTCTTCTCCGGAGTTTGGTTTTGTTGCTCATTGTGTGCTGACAGTCATCTCCTGCCACACACATTGCCTGCAAAACATTAGTAGAGTCCTTGTAAGACCTGGCAACCAATTTAGTTCCCTGTCACTCTCAAATATCATCAGGATACTGCGTTTTTGTATGCCTCTCATGTGCGAAAATATGACGTGTAATACGACAGCCACCTGCAGCTCTACTTTCCTGTCACTCTTTGATCACATTAATATTTATTCCTCCTTTCCCCTACTCTTTATGCATTTCTCTTTTATAATCTTGCAGGCACCTTGTGCTGCAGCTAAAGCAACGGTAATTGGCACAAAATATTCCTTTTATGATTAATGAAGCTCCAGGAACTATCTGCTCTGCCATCGTGTTAAACACTGTGCCATACTGTGCAGAGAAAATAAAAGACAGAAAAAGAGCGAGTACAGTACACAACATTTAGGAAGCGGGAGATGCAAGCATATGGAGAACAAAAGAAAACTAGACTTACAAAATGATGCTCTGTGCTGTGGGTGATGTCCAAGACAATGCTACCCTGCTGAAAGAAATCCATCTTAAGATGCTTTGCTTTTTTCGTAGCAGATTAAAGCTGGTCTAGCTGGTCTCCCAGTCTTGCCTAGCTGGGGTTTAATTGGTCTCCCAGCCTGTCAAGTGTTCAAAAACACTCTAAAAGCAGCAAAAAGATGTGTCTCATCTACTATGGGGGACCACATCAACACTTTAGACTGGTTTAAACTGTTTTTTTTATTATTATTATTATTTGTTTGTTTGTTTGTTTTTAGCACAGTGTGAGGTTTGCTAAAGTTATCGAAATAAATGTTGAATGTTGCTTTGCTCGGCTTTGTCTGGGTTGATTTTAACCTCTAGATTAGTTTTGAAATACTTAACTAAAGCAAAAGTCAAAATCACATTTGGTAACTGATATAAAGCTGAAATACTGAAATAAATATAAATAGTATATATACGTATTTCAGTTAGTTGCCATTTGGGAACATTTCTCATTTCTGTCTAAGCTTAATAAGTGCTGGAATCACTCAAAATAAAGCTATAGAAAATGGCAAAGCCCAAAACAATATATACTAATAAAAAATACAGAAAATTACAATAAACATGAAAATATAAAAATAAAACCAATTCAAAATATAAATAATCATAATAATAATAATAACATAAGACTGCTTTAGCTGTAGCATGCATCTTCAATGTTTATACTTGATATTAAAGGTGTCAACTGTTTTTTTTAATATTTTCAGTTGTCTGAGGTCAACTAATAATGTTCATGTGGTTTTTACATTCAAAAACATCATACCTAATAAGTAATAGGCTATTTACAACACTGGTTGTGAGGCTCTCTCCAAAACGCTGGGTTTTTAATGGGCGTGCCGCACTGGAGACTTGGAAGTAAACGCCCACGGCTAGGACTGGATAAGATTTGCATATTTAATGAGCTTCAACTCCTGTCAAATCTATGCCCCTGTCAGTTCACATGAGGGATTGTTATGAAAGCGGCAACCGGAATGACTCTCTCGACCACAGGGCTTGTAAACGAGCATACAAACACATTTATTTCTCATCCACCCGCGTTTGATTGGATTATTATTTTTACATGGCTCGCCCGATCGGTCGATAAAAGCGCAAACCACACACACATACACACACACACACACGTGTGTATGCACACCCTTCAAATGGAGAGAGAGAGAGTGAATTGCGCAGATCAAGAAAGGAATATTTTTTCACTTTGAGATTTATTGGCCTAAAAACACAGCACCACAGCAACAGCAGCAGTTGGGCTTTGTGAGCCCTGGCCCATACATGTCTGAGTCCAGTGTGCTAAAGGTATGTTCTGTTAGACACGTACATATAATCAAAACAATAAATAACATTGCAATACTATTACATATAAAAACACATTTTACTCACATAAGTGTGTTACAACATTCCTGTCGGATCCAAAATAGAAAGCACAACGTTGTGTTTTAATCTCAGAATGTCTGCAAATCCATCATCTGACATTTTTTACATTTGATTTCTCTAATCATCACCCCTTTAAGATGTGTTTTGGTCGATCAGATCACAAGTGGACAAAGCAGGTATAAAAAGCTTGTCCACTTTCGACCACTTCCAGAGATAGTTAAAAACACATTATTGGAGGTATTACTATTATAATATTGGTTGGGACATACAGATTTCATATATTTGGGTCATGATTAGAAGGATGGGGGAAATCCACAAGATCTTTAATATTTTTATAGCGATTGCATGCAGGTACAAATAAAGAGGAGGCAAGAGGAGGCCAAAATATTTGTTAAAGTAATTAGTAGTATTAATCTGACTAAGAAATGTAGAGAGAGCGAGAGTAAAGAAAGAATCCCCAGAAGTGCGAAAGAAGTGGAAACCCTCTAGATTGTTCTCTATATGGACTAAAAAGAGCAATTGCTAACGTATAAGAAAATTCTAGGAGGATGAGATTTGTAACTGTATGATAGGGAAATTGTCAGATGTACAGTAACAATTTTAAAGATACCCACATGAAAAAATACAATAGTATATTATTAGTAAAATTACTATATGGTACATACTATAGTGTTTTTGGCCCCACTTTATATTGGGTGGCCTTAAGTACTATGTACTTACATCAAAAAATAAGTACAATGTACTTACTGTGTTCAAATTGTATTGCAAAGCACTTTTGCTGATATTGAGGTGGGATACGGGTAGAGTTACGGACAGGTGTGGTGATATGGGTCAGTTTAAGGGTAGGGTTAGGTGTAAGGGATGTGCCAACTGTGTAATTACAAATGTAACTACAGAAATTAATTACAGAGGTAATTACATGCAGGTATTTTTTTAAATGTAAGTACAATGTAAAAACATGTATGTACACAATAAGTGCATTGTATCAAATGATTAATTACAATGTAAGTACATAGTAGTTAAGGCCACCTAATATAAAGTGGGTCTGTGTTTTTAAACCATACTATAGTAAAAATACTACAGTAAATTAGCAAAGTGTAGTAGAAACTATAACATACTACAATGTACTACAATTTACTGTAGTATCTTTACTATAGTATGGTTCAAAAACACTATAGTATTTAATAAAGTAATTTTACTATAATACACTATAGATTTTTTTTTTCTTGTGGAAAGTTATACAACAAAATATGGGGACATTGGGCACACTTCCATCATCGAAGCATTAACAAAAGTAGAAGAACTGCTGACCAATTGTAAAAAAAATAACAAAAAAACATTGAATGTCATAAGATGTTTAGTGGGATGTGAATGGGGTGGAACATTCATTTGGCTGATGAACATTCATCAGCAATAGATTATGGAAGTAGGGTATTATGGTTCGGTGAGCAAGTTTATGCTGGATAAATTGAGGTGGTGCAGATGCAGGCCTTGAGATCATGTTGTGGAACATTTACAGCTTCCCCAGAGCTGCTCTACAAGTAAAATGCCATTAGAAGAAAGACGTAAACAGCCGAAAAGGGTATATTGGGTGTCCTTCAAGAGACACAATAATGAACGTCCAACTAGGGCAATATTCTTAAAATGTTAGGAACATGGAAAAAGTAATAATAAAAAATATTGGACAGAAAATAGAAGGAATAGCAAAATCTTTTGGTTTAATAAAGTAAAACAGTCCAAATGTCAGTTATAACCAACTTTGATGTGGATAATGCCTACAATAGAGATTAATAAAAATAATTGTGTTACATTAACAATTATCAATAAAGATATATTTTGTCCAGACACCTGGTGATATGAAACAGATGGATCAAAAGGATCCAGAATCAAAGAAAACAGTAGCAGTATAAAGCAACATGAAATAATTATTTAAACAAAAAAAAAAAATGTTGATCTGTATTTACAGAGTTGGTCGCTGTTGTCATGACCCTCCAGTGGGTTGAGGAAGAATAAAAGAAGAAAGCAGTAATATGCTCAGATTCATTGGCAGCATTAAAAGCATTCAATCTGGCCAATCTAGCTGCAGATAAGACCTTATTCTTAAAATAATACTGTGCGCATATAGAATTAACAATCAGGGCACTGGCATTTTATTTATTTGGGTTCAAAACGCATGTTGGAGTAGAAGGAAACAAGATGGAAGATAAGGATGCCAAAAACATTGAATCATTGAATATGAATAATATACAAAAATAAAAATCAGCAAAACAGAAGTGAAATCAATTATTAGGAAAGCTCTAATAAATAAATGCGGAATGTATGAAACCTACTGGATTTTAAATGTATGGAGCCCCGCACATGACATGCAGTAAAAAAATAGTAGGCTAAATAGTGCGCACAATTTACTATTCCGTTCCCTTGATTTATAAATAGTGCACACGTTTTACTAATTTGTAACCTCGATTTACTAAATTGTGCACACATTTAACTAATTTGTTGCCTCGATTTACTAAATCATGCTCAAAATTTATAAATAGCCTAGAGGGAACGAATTAGTATAACGTGCGCACAATTTATAAATCGAAGGAACGGAATAGTAAATCGAAGGAACGGAATAGTAAATCAAAGGAACGGAATAGTAAATCGAAGGAACGGAATAGTAAATCGAAGGAACGGAATAGTAAATCGAAGGAACGGAATAGTAAATCGAAGGAACGGAATAGTAAATCGAAGGAACGGAATAGTAAATCAAAGGAACGGAATAATAAATCGAAGGAACGGAATAGTAAATCGAAGGAACGGAATAGTAAATCAAAGGAACGGAATAGTAAATCAAAGGAACGGAATAGTAAATCTTAGGAACGGGAACGGAATAGTAAATCGAAGGAACGGAATAGTAAATCAAAGGAACGGGAACGGAATAGTAAATCGAAGGAACGGAATAGTAAATCAAAGGAACGGAATAGTAAATCGAAGGAACGGAATAGTAAATCGAAGGAACGGAATAGTAAATCAAAGGAACAGAATAGTAAATCAAAGGAACGGAATAGTAAATCTTAGGAACGGGAACGGAATAGTAAATCGAAGGAACGGAATAGTAAATCATAGGAACGGGAACGGAATAGTAAATCGAAGGAACGGAATAGTAAATCAAAGGAACGGAATAGTAAATCGAAGGAACGGAATAGTAAATCAAAGGAACGGAATAGTAAATCGAAGGAACTGAATAGTAAATCGAAGGAACGGAATAGTAAATCGAAGGAACGGAATAGTAAATCAAAGGAACGGAATAGTAAATCAAAGGAACGGAATAATAAATCGAAGGAACGGAATAGTAAATCGAAGGAACGGAATAGTAAATCAAAGGAACGGAATAGTAAATCAAAGGAACGGAATAGTAAATCTTAGGAACGGGAACGGAATAGTAAATCGAAGGAACGGAATAGTAAATCAAAGGAACGGGAACGGAATAGTAAATCGAAGGAACGGAATAGTAAATCAAAGGAACGGAATAGTAAATCGAAGGAACGGAATAGTAAATCGAAGGAACGGAATAGTAAATCAAAGGAACGGAATAGTAAATCAAAGGAACGGAATAGTAAATCTTAGGAACGGGAACGGAATAGTAAATCGAAGGAACGGAATAGTAAATCATAGGAACGGGAACGGAATAGTAAATCGAAGGAACGGAATAGTAAATCAAAGGAACGGAATAGTAAATCGAAGGAACGGAATAGTAAATCAAAGGAACGGAATAGTAAATCGAAGGAACTGAATAGTAAATCGAAGGAACGGAATAGTAAATCGAAGGAACGGAATAGTAAATCAAAGGAACGGAATAGTAAATCAAAGGAACGGAATAATAAATCGAAGGAACGGAATAGTAAATCGAAGGAACGGAATAGTAAATCAAAGGAACGGAATAGTAAATCAAAGGAACGGAATAGTAAATCTTAGGAACGGGAACGGAATAGTAAATCGAAGGAACGGAATAGTAAATGAAAGGAACGGGAACGGAATAGTAAATCGAAGGAACGGAATAGTAAATCAAAGGAACGGAATAGTAAATCGAAGGAACGGAATAGTAAATCGAAGGAACGGAATAGTAAATCAAAGGAACGGAATAGTAAATCTTAGGAACGGGAACGGAATAGTAAATCGAAGGAACGGAATAGTAAATCATAGGAACGGGAACGGAATAGTAAATCGAAGGAACGGAATAGTAAATCAAAGGAACGGAATAGTAAATCGAAGGAACGGAATAGTAAATCAAAGGAACGGAATAGTAAATCGAAGGAACTGAATAGTAAATCGAAGGAACGGAATAGTAAATCGAAGGAACGGAATAGTAAATCGAAGGAACTGAATAGTAAATCAAAGGAACGGAATAGTAAATCGAAGGAACTGAATAGTAAATCGAAGGAACGGAATAGTAAATCGAAGGAACGGAATAGTAAATCGAAGGAACTGAATAGTAAATCAAAGGAACGGAATAGTAAATCGAAGGAACTGAATAGTAAATCGAAGGAACGGAATAGTAAATCGAAGGAACGGAATAGTAAATCGAAGGAACTGAATAGTAAATCGAAGGAACGGAATAGTAAATCGAAGGAACGGAATAGTAAATCAAAGGAACGGAATAGTAAATCGAAGGAACGGAATAGTAAATCAAAGGAACGGAATAGTAAATCGAAGGAACTGAATAGTAAATCGAAGGAACGGAATAGTAAATCGAAGGAACGGAATAGTAAATCAAAGGAACGGAATAGTAAATCAAAGGAACGGAATAGTAAATCAAAGGAACGGAATAGTAAATCAAAGGAACGGAATAGTAAATCAAAGGAATGGAATAGTAAATCAAAGGAACGGAATAGTAAATCAAAGGAACGGAATAGTAAATCAAAGGAACGGAATAGTAAATCGAAGGAACGGAATAGTAAATCGAAGGAACGGAATAATAAATCGAAGGAACGGAATAGTAAATCGAAGGAACGGAATAGTAAATCGAAGGAATGGAATAGTAAATCGAAGGAACAAAATAGTAAAAGTGCGCACTATTTACCTTTTTTCTTGCATGTCATGTAAGAGGCTCCGTAGAAATGAGAAATACTGGAAACAAAATGGGGGAAAAAAGTTTTTTTGTTCCTATGCATTGACACTCCTCACTCGAGTTCAGTAGGCGGCGGTAATGCACCATAAGTTGTTTTGCCAACTGCAAACAACACAAGAAAAAGACCCAAGTTTAGTTTGAAGATAAAAGCTGTATTAAGCACAAGGTTCTCTGAACATTTGTGATTTATAACACACAATCAACACGTTCATCATAGTCTTGCTGCTATGATACCTGCTGCTCTCTATGTTTTTCTGTCGCCTCCAGTCATGTTCATATGTAAGTTGTGACCTTATTTCGTACACTAGTTCAAAACATCTGAAAATGCCCAAACATCTACCCACTCAATGACGAAGAAATCAGAACAAACATGGTTGATAAAAAATTGGACAAAAGATACGGATTAAAATGGCAGATGTAAATGTGAATGTGTCCTTCATCTACTTGTGATCCGATCGCCCGAAACACATCTTAATACCAGGTGTAAACAGGGCCTCAAGTCTATGGTACCTCTGGTTGCTTAGAGACATAATATCACACTTCTAGTCAACAAGCCGCATGCTTTGCGATATCAATCATGTCTGTTTCACAAATGAATATAATATTTAGTGTTAGAGGTTTAAAATCCCAATGAGTGCAATAGCGGTGCTTGCTCAGGCAAAGCAATTTCCGACAACTATAAGTATCTGAAATAGCCTTTTTCTAGGTTGCTGTTGAGAATTTTATTAGGCTATATTTATTTCATGAGGATAAACAGTGATTTCTATTCAATGTCTCTGCATCTATATAGGGAGCGTCCTTCCCATGCAAACAAGATTTACTCACGTCTACATATGTAGCTTTGAGATCCACTGGGATCTACTGCGGAGGAACACATCACTACTGCAGGGTTTGACGTATGGAGTGTGTGTTCCACATGTCAGGACTCAAGGGTGTACTCCTTCACTGTAATAGGCTCCAAGACTATCCTGGACTATGTCATGTGTACCTTACATTGCGGCCAGTGTCTCCCAGCAGAATATATTATTAGAGATATCCATCACAGACTCAAACAGTTCTACCTCGCATCCTACATAAACGGGCGAAACTCATAAAGAAATGTTTAGGTCAAAAAGGAAATTATATTTAGTTTGAAAGACAAATGCCCATACAAAAAATATTGAAATAGTCTATGTCTGTTACATGTACCACATACAATTTCTGCTTCAAAAGGAAATTAATCAACACAGGAAAAAATATAGATATGACCATTGTTGCTATATCAGTAGACTATTGTCTCTCAAAAGAAAGAATCGACTATACAATAATTATAAAATTATTTTGTAATTCCACTGGGCTATGGTTCTATGGCACTCGAAAACCATTTGCATTATAGACAAATATGTTGTTTGTTGTCCACAAACTAAAAACTTGACCAGCCCTCAAATGTCATTATGCTGACGACTGCTTCTCAAAACTCGCAGTTCAATGCGGGATTCGCAAAACGCTTGCTCTTGAAAGATAGGTCAGTACCCAGTTTATTTGGACCAGCTTGCTCCTCAGAATCACAACGTGGAAGTATGAATAATTGTTGATGTTTATACTTTCTACTGGATGTTCAAAATACGTCGTTTTTTGTTTGATATTGTGTACGTTTACAGCTAACTCACGTTATTACTCTTACTGAAATAGTTCTGCTAAGCAGCTGTTGGCCACTATTACCTAAAACTGTGTCTGTTAATGCAGATTATCTGTCGTTTTTTGAGTAAAGATAAAGAATGCAGGAAGATCTGTTTACAAAAGTTTACATCATCACTCAAGTTTAGTGCTGGCTGATGTATGTACTGTTATTGATACAGTTCCTGCATGTGCAACCAATAAATTAGAAATATATCAGTTTGTTGATGGATATACACTTGTTAAAGCTCGTATGTATAATACGCCATAAAGTGCGTATCATATGCACACGAAAAACCACGTACCATACGCACGCCAAAACTCATTTTGGCGTATACATTCCACGAGATTGCAAACTTGTACTATTTATACACATTTTCGTGAGATCCGGCTGTATAAAACATATATCATGGAAACTCTCTGAAGACTTTTGGCATGATAATGGATATGACACTGATCAGTACCTCTGAATAGATCTGCTACATTGCTTCTGCACTGTAAAACAAATATTTTTAAAATAAGTTACCTGGTTGCCTTAAATTTTTGAAATTAAATTGAAATTAAATTGAAAATAATTGAAATTAAAAATGGACAACCTTTATTCTAATATTAATATTAAGGATTTAAGCTTATTGGGTAATTTTGTGTTTTATTTGTGATGATGCAGTGTAACATGCCAAATTGTCCATGTTCATGATTTATCAAATTTTTTTATGTGGTTCAAATACAATAATATTTTGAGTTTATATTTATTAAATTAATTTAATTTTGAAAAAAAAAAATCAATAAACTAAACATTTAGGGCAAGCAGGTTACTAACGTTTTTAAGTTAAACCAACAAAAAAAATGTACAGTGTGATATCGCTGCTGTTGATTATTACTGCTGGTGCAGGGCAAGTACAGGAACTTGCTACTGCCAATATATTCACACTGTAAGAATTCAAAATAATCAAAGATATTTGATATTTGACTTTGAACAAAGATATTTGTTTTACTGTGCTCCACCCCCCTCTCTCTTATCAGTGGGGCTGTTTGGGATTCCTAAAGACAAAAGCCCCTTTCATACTGCACGTCGGACCCGCAATATTCCCGGAACATTGCCGGGTCGCCTTCTGTGTGAAAGCAACCACGTCCCGGCATTGATTACCGAATTGAACCCGGGTCAGGGACCTAGTAACATTGCGGGATTCGACCCGGGACGAGCACTGTGTGAACAAAAGCCAAAACTAATGCCGCAACATGTATGTAGTTATTGTGCGACTCCTAGAGCTTGTTTTTTCAATAATACAACCCTGCAGTGCCAGAAGAGCTAGTTGGTGTTTTAAACGCAGAGAGTGTTTGTATACAAAAGAAACTAAAATTAAACAAGCAGAAATGTGTGCAAACTGGACACAAGTCGAGACCACGGAAATCCTTACTATCCGCGCTGAAGCTGAGATTGCTCGCCATTATACGTCACATCAGGATGTCACGTGTCAACTCGTATAAAATATAAAATGACCTGTAGCAGGTCTATACAGGTGGAGCTGGGGAAGGTGAAGGGTTTTAGGAGAACTCTGGTATATATATATATATATATATATATATATATATATATATATATATATATATATATATATATATATATATATATATGAAATATTGTGTTTGTTTATTTTTTGTTTTTTTTAAAGGGATAGTTCACAGGCCCCTCCATAGACAGCAATTTAATTACCACTTTCAAAGTCCAGAAAGGTAGTAAAGACATTGTTAAAGTAGTCCATGTGACTCTAGTGGTTTAACCTTAATTTAATAAAGTTACTTTATTCAACAAAATAATGACTTTATTCAACAATTTAGTTCTGGCTTGTACCAGTCTCCTATATTGTTACATTGTTAATACAGTGCAGCTCCTGTGCATGTGTCATGGTGCTCCTGTGAACAGCATCGGCTGCCGTAGATCTTGAGAATGATGCACTATTACATAAACTGCATAGGAGACTGGCACAGGCTAGACTGAAATTTTTGAATAAAGTCATTATTTTTGATTGTTTTTACACACAAAAAATATTCTTGTCGCATGATTAAATGAAGGTTGAACCATTGGAGTCACATGGACTTTTTTAACGATGTCTTTACTACCTTTCTGGACTTTGAGAGTGGTAATTAAAAGCTGTCTAGGGGTCAGAGAGCTCTCAGATTTCATCAAAAAAATATCTTAATTTGTGTTCTGAAGATGAAAGAAGGTCTTATTAGGATTTGAATCAACATAAGGGTGAGTAATTAATGACAGAATTTTTATTTTTGCGTTTGCTAACACAATTTTATTTTCAAGTAATGAAAAAGGTTGTTTATTGGGAGGGGAAATAATACATTTCTTGACCGTTTCATGAGATTCAGTCAATTGCAAACAGTAGAATGAAAGACAGTGAAGAAGTCAAACTTTCAAACAATGGAAAGCAAAAGCTTATGTTTGTGTGACTAATAGATGCCTCTGGATCTCTTCATTAGTCCCCTCTACTGTTTTCCACGCTATCCTTCTTTCCTTTAATGTGTCAAGTTTATTATTTGTATCTATTGTTTGCTGCCAGTGTAATTCATCTTTCTGTCATTGGATGTCATTGGCTTCCAAATACACCAAATTTTGTGCTGTGTCACTCAGTAAATTGGGCTAAATGGCTAATCTCTCCCATCTATTCTCTCATGATCCTTCTCTTTTTCTCCTCCTTTTCCTTCCTCTGTGCACCTGGTCGTTTCGCGGTAGTTGCTGTGGCTTTATCCCGCACCTCTCATTTATCACTGCAGCTCTCCTGCCTCTTTTCTCTCCTTCAAATGGGGAGCTCATCCTCTCCGCACACATTTATCTTCCCTTTTTACAGTGTTCTTCCTTTAACACAATCCATCAGCTCTCAGGTCGTCTTTTTACGTAACATTCACGACCCCCGTTCCATGACGAAGGGCCGCATGCACGTCATTAAGCATCTGTGAGTGTGTACGTGTGGTGTTTTTTTCACAATCTCCCATGGAGCGGCGATACGTTTACTGCTTAGCTATTATGTGCACCTGCAGCTGGGGACAAAAAAAAACACTTTAGTGACTCGAAATCTGTGCTTTCCCCTCTGATTTAATTTATTTCCATGGACAATTAAAGCTAATCCCAGATTAAACATAAAATAAAATTCTTTAAGGAAAATTTAAGAGAACAAAAATGAAATTAGAGCAAAAAAAAGAGAGCAAAAGAGAGTCAAAGGTTCAGAGTATGTTCAGGTTAAGCTGTCACTTTTCTATTCATGCTTTTCCATTTTCAATTGACTTTATACACAGTCAATATGCAGAATAAAGGCAACTATAAATGATTACATATATATATATAGGCAGGAGAGACAAGTATGCAAATAGATATAAGAAATTAACAGTGTTTAAGGAAAATTTTAAAAAGCACTTTAAAAAAAGGAACAATGCAACAAAATCTTTATAGTTATCTTATCTATCTGTGTGTTCCTTTCACATTGCAACTCTCAATGTTTTCAGAGATCTGTACCTGTGATGGGTTACTATCCCATGATGCATTGCATCCAATCCCCCTGGACCATGGTGCAGCACTGACACCTGCAGGAGAGGTACTATGTCAAATATGAACCTCATCCCCCCTCCCATCCTCTATGTCTCTCTCCCAAAAGGACAAGTGCACAGTGTGATCCAGGGCACAGTGGGTCGCCTTTCTTCCTAATTAATATGCACAGCAAGGATGAGGTGGCAGAATCCAATCAACACTGAAAGAGAGCAAAGAGAAAGAGAGGCCGCGAATGCACACGTGCACACAAATACACACAATCACTTACATGCACGAGCGAAAGTGATTTCCTCGGGAAGATATCTCTCCGCAAGCCAACCATTAACTGTGCATATGCATATTATTTAAATGTGATTGACGGCATGATTTCATCTTACTACACACTGCATCACTGCTCTTCCCACTAGAGGCATGGTATGTTGCCATGGTTACCTCTGTGAGTGACATATCTCATAGCCCCTCCCTGGTGAGTTGACACTCCATAGGGGTCTTCAAGACCTCTTGTCAATCCATCTGCCTGCATCGGGTGCAATGAGTCATTTCTCAAGATATAGATGAAGCATGCTGTTTTTCCAAAGTTTAAGTACTTTCTCTGTATAATGTTTGGAAAAGAAATATGGTAAAAATTTAGCCAGCTGTTGTGGAATCATAATAATATTCATAAATTGTGATTTGTATTTCATTTCATTTAATTATATAAAAAAAAAGAATATATATATATATATATATATATATATATATATATATATATATATATATATATATATATATATATATATATATATATATATATATATATATATATTCAGGGGCTGGTCATATAATTAGAATATGATCAAAGAGTGAAACTTGTGTATTATATTCATTCATTACACACAGACTGATATATTTAAAATGCTTATTTCTTTTGATTTTGATGATTATAAATTGAAAATGGCAAGGTGGCTCAGACTTAACATTTATTTCATACAAATCTGCTACTACAAGTCTATCATTGCACGTCTAACAAGACAAATGCAATATTGTCATGCTGTTATTCTGGTCCTACTGTGGGCTGTATCTTATTTATGCTGTGTCTTTCATAGGAAGCCATCGATTTGCTACCACAAAGTTACAGGCATATAGATTGTTTTTTTTTTTTTTTACCAGGCGGTTTACAGTACAGTGCTGGACAATTGGCGTGGCCCAAAAAACTGAACTTGTAAACAATTCACATAAAGAGCAAGCAGGTTTATAGCACATATGCGGCCATGAATTTACATGGTAGGTACCCTGCTTAATTAAGCAATAAACATTCCTTACATATATCAGTTCAATGTTTTGCAAGGCAGTGCAACAGGTTTGGCAAGGGTTTTGACTGATCTATTACACACACAAAAAAAACTTACACCGCAATGAAAAAAAGATTACTGAGGGGATGGTAAATTAACACACTTTGTTAAATAATCGTTTAGCATAAAATAGTCCTGATCTTTGCATGCATAGAATCTCTATCGAGGTGTATAAAACATATATTGACATTCTGCAAAAAATATGTGGGAATTATTTGGAAGAGAACAGCATCTGTATCAATGAGTCAGAATATGGAAACTATTACTAGCTCATTAAAAAAAGTACTCTTTTACCAAATACTTATGCTCTATTTCCATGCAAGATTGTTGTGGTGATAGCTTTTATCACAATGTGCTTAGCAGCTTTATGTAGGCAGAAGACCGCAAGGAAGATCACTAGGTTTTGGAACAGAGATATTCAAAAGAAAGAGATAAGAGGGATGTGTAAGAGTAGTTGTGCTGTAATATAGGGTCTGCATTGACTTTTTTTAATAACCACTGACAAACTGTTAAGTACAATACAGTTAAAGTTATCCAGTTACATATCTTTCCATTTATATATATATATATATATATATATATATATATATATATATATATATATATATATATATATATATATATATATATATATATATATATATATATATATATATATATATATATTCAAGCTGTACACCAAAACTTTTTGCCACTCAGTGGGTGTAACAGCAGTGACTTCCGTCTACGGTGATATCATGTGCATATCCTCTATTGATCCTTTGCAAAGTCCCGCCCCTCTTAGTTACTGTTGCTACCTCTGACAAGCCATGGTGCGCTTACATCACACATGTTTTCATAGTAAAAATATATATTGGAGCAAAGAGGTTAAATGAAACAAAGTCTCAAAGTCATTTTTTAAAGAAATTCAAACAACATACAGTTTTGTGGCTCTTTAATGTGCTGTGACAGTTTGCTATAGCACCTCAGTTCAAGCGGTGAGAGTAAGAAGTAGTAAGAACTCTTTATTTCACAGTCTGACCAAGGAAAGAGAATAGCGGCAAATATCAAATAAAATGTGATTGCGTTTGATCAACTGATTACTGTATGAATGGTAAATGGACTGCATTTATATAGCGCTTTTAACAGACCCTATGGCCATCCAAAACGCTTTACGCTCACCCATTCATACACCGATGGTGGTGTCAGCTATGTAAGGCGCCATCCAGCTCATCGGGAGCAGCTGGGGTTGGGTGTCTTGCTCACAGACACTTTGACATTTGGTCAGGTGGAACCGGGGATTGAACCACCAACTTTTGTAGACAACCTACATGAACCACTGAGCCACTGCCGCCATCCCTTGAATGAAGATCCAAGGGATGAGATGTATGTTGTACAAGTGTGTGGATGCGTTTGGAAAATGTCAAAAAAGTTTTACCAACAGAGATTTTAGTCCAAAATAGCTTGAAAACATGTAAATTATATATGTATATTAGCTGGCATCTTTGCTAACCCACGTTCTGTTCAATATATTCAATGTAACATCTTGAATGATTGAAGCCACAATGCTGTATGTGCAAATATACAAATATTAAAAAAAAACTAGTATAAGTATTTTGAAAATTGACATGTTCCTCTGACCTAAACAAAATCCAGTATTTTCTCTTTTAGCATAGTATCTGGTATAGTAATGGTATCTAGTATAGTGACGCTGCTTATGTTTGAGTTGAGGCATAGCAGGGATGCGGAGAAGAAACTTGTTAGGTTACGTCCATGTGAGACCTACAATGAGGAACCTCAGTTTTTTTTTTTTTTTTACATGTACGCAAGGATACACACACAGTCGAAAGCACAACCTTGCAAAGTATACTTATTTTTGCTCGTACGCATACACAGGCATTGTAGGCATCTGCAGTTTTAACCAAATATCACCACGAGTTACAAAAATTGGTAACACTTTAAATAATGGTCCGTTATTAATAGATAACTATGCAGGAAGTAATGCAGGACTAATGAGTAGCACTACATTAACACTTAATCTACTACTGTTAACTAATATAGAAACAAGCTGAACTAATCAGTAAGATTTAGGATTAAGATAGTTCCTTTTTATGTAATTAATAATTACTGAATGAGACTGGCATCACTTATAGGTAACAAGGAAAATTTATAAAGAATTACTAATTAATTAGTAATCGCAACATTAACATCCTAGTGTGATCCTAGTGTCTGAGATTTGAGAAATTGTCTTTTTTACTCCCAGTGTGGTCATAAAATTCATCACTAAATACTAAAGTGTTACCTAGTCATTATGCAGGAACTTTTAGTGATCTGGACCATTATTTTAAAGTGGAAAACATTGGTAGATCACTATTAGTTCTTAAAAATTGTCCTTTGTTACTCTGAATAAAGTCATAAAATGCATCACTAATTACTCAAGTACCCAATAACTCTTCAAGGACTACTGGTGATCGGGACCATTATGTTAAAGTGAAAACCCATATTTTCCCCTTTAAAATAATGGTCCAGATGACTAGTAGTTCCTGCATAATGACTAAGTATACTTAAGTAATTAGTGATGCATTTTATGACTTTATTCAGAGTAAAGAATATGATTAATTACATCTCAGACACACAATGATGTGATAATTGGTCAGTTAGTTTATAGTTATTAATGAGGCTTACTACTCTCAGTCAGTAATTATTGATTACTTACTAATTAAGTAAGAAGGAACTATCTCCTAAATTTGATGTTACTTACTTATTAGTTCGGCTTGTTTCTGTATTAGTTAATAGTAGTAGCTGAAGTGTAGTGCTACTCTTTAGTGTTGCATTACTTCCTGCATAGTAATCTATTAATAACGGATCATTATTCTCTAAAGTGTTACCCAACAATTAAATGCGCATGTGCGACCTGGGCACACAAAGTACTCTTCTGATGAAGAAATTTGCATAGACGTAAAAAGTGAAGTATATTTTGGACATATCATGGTTAAAATTGGTCAGTTTCCACGAGGCAGAATTAAGTTTTGCTGTAGCCTATAGCACTATCAATCAAAAAGCCACAAAAAGGGAAAATTGGTCGCCATCACGGTCAACATTAAAAGATGTTGTCACTACTGTGTCAGTTCCTGTAGACTAACTGACACAGAACCCTGAAGGTGGAGGAGAATGAATGCAGTGAGTTGGTGAGGCATTAGATGGCTGTGGGAAAATGGGCAGGGCACAATGCCAAAACAGCAAGATGAGTGGTTGCGTATATGCTTCTGTAGTTAATTGAAAGATTATGTGTTCATTCCTCCTGAAATTACATTTAGGAACTTCAGTAATTGACCTTTTTTTATGGAGGGAGGTTGACACATTTTACCAAATCATTTAGTTTTTACAGAAACGATTATCATGAAGCATCAACCTGATGGTTAAATGTTAAGTATGTTTTCTGAGCTAGTAACAGGGCCTCGGGGTCTCTCAGACACCACACAGAAATGTTGAGGGGAAAACAAAGAAATAATGTGAAATAATGGGTATAATAAGTGGGTAGGTGAGAGCATGAAATAGAAAGTAAAAGATAAACCCAGAGTTGCTGTCAATTACCATGTGAGCAGTTAGTCACTGTGGAGTGCTCTTATTGTCTCAGACTCCACATTCTCCCAAAACTCATTAAAAAGAATCAAGGCCCTGTAACCTTCTCCTACCCCCCCACACACCCTCCTTATCATCAGGTTCCTGTTAAGTAACAGGGTTAGTGCTGTACACTAAAATACTATTAGTTTAAACCAATGTATTTATTTTTATTTTTAACTAAACCACATCTGAAGAAATGAAGAGAGTTCTTAAGAAATTAAATAATTGACAGATTCCTTAACCTGTTAGGTTGCACCCCCAAAAATCCTAAGAAATGGCGCGCACACACACAAACACACACACACACACACACAACACACACACACACAGTTTTCATACTGTACAAACAGTAGCTATATATTCCATACCCTAACCTAATCCTGAACCTACTCTGTCAGGGTTGAGGTAAGGGATGAGGGGAGACAAGGATGGACAAGGATGTTGGATAATGCCAGATTTGTCGGGACCAAAACGTAGGTTATACCAGGACTACACACACACAAATGAAAACAGCCTTGCCCTGGATATAACAAGATGAAGAGAGGCAGGTATAATGGAGAACACTCACATTCAAGGCTATGAAGACCACATAGTCTCAAAGTCTTCATTCTGCAGTCATCAGCAGTCTTTCACTGTGAGCGTAACACAGTTACCTTTAGGAAAAAGTCATTAATAATTCTCAATGTCACAAACCGGAAGCTAGATTAGCATCACCATCACACTTGCTTCACACCAAAGTAATGGGTAAATTCATTGATCATGCCATTGTTGTTCTTTATGCCAATGAATCCTGAACAAAGTATCACAGGTTCCAAAAAATATTTAGCCTCAAAAATGCTTTCAACATTAATAATAACTGAGTATCAAAATTAGAAAGATTTCTGAAGGATCATGTTACACTTCAGACTGGAGAAATGGCTTACGAAAATTAGATTTGCATCACAGAAATAAATTATATTTTAATATATATTAAAATAGAAATGTTTCACAATAATAAAGTTTTTTCTGTATTTTTGAACAAATAAATGCAGACATGATGAGCTTAAGAGCCTTTTTTTTTACCTTAAAATGTCTAAACTTTTCACATGTACAGTCTTGTTCAAAATAATAGCAGTACAATCTGACTAACCAGAATAATCAAGGTTTTTAGTATATTTTTTATTGCTACGTGGCAAACAAGTTACCAGTAGGTTCAGTAGATTGTCAGAAAACAAACAAGACCCAGCATTCATGATATGCACGCTCTTAAGGCTGTGCAATTGGGCAATTAGTTGAAAGGGGTGTGTTCAAAAAAATAGCAGTGTCTACCTTTGACTGTACAAACTCAAAACTATTTTGTACAAACTTTTTTTTGTTTTCTGGGATTTAGCAATCCTGTGAATCACTAAACTAATATTTAGTTGTATGACCACAGTTTTTTAAAACTGCTTGACATCTGTGTGGCATGGAGTCAACCAACTTGTGGCACCTCTCAGCTGTTATTCCACTCCATGATTCTTTAACAACATTCCACAATTCATTCACATTTCTTGGTTTTGCTTCAGAAACAGCATTTTTGATATCACCCCACAAGTTCTCAATTGGATTAAGGTCTGGAGATTGGGCTGGCCACTCCATAACATTAATTTTGTTGGTTTGGAACCAAGACTTTGCCCGTTTACTAGTGTGTTTTGGGTCATTGTCTTGTTGAAACAACCGTTTCAAGGGCATGTCCTCTTCAGCATAGGGCAACATGACCTCTTCAAGTATTTTAACATATGCAAACTGATCCATGATCCCTGGTATGCGATAAATAGGCCCAACACCATAGTAGGAGAAACATGCCCATATCATGATGCTTGCACCTCCATGCTTCACTGTCTTCACTGTGTACTGTGGCTTGAATTCAGAGTTTGGGGGTCGTCTCACAAACTGCCTGTGGCCCTTGGACCCAAAAAGAACAATTTTACTCTCATCAGTCCACAAAATGTTCCTCCATTTCTCTTTAGGCCAGTTGATGTGTTCTTTGGCAAATTGTAACCTCTTCTGCACATGCCTTTTTTTTAACAGAGGGACTTTGTGGGGGATTCTTGAAAATAGATTAGCTTCACACAGACGTCTTCTAACTGTCACAGTACTTACAGGTAACTCCAGACTGTCTCTGATCATCCTGGAGGTGATCATTGGCTGAGCCTTTGCCATTCTGGTTATTCTTCTATCCATTTTGATGGTTGTCTTCCGTTTTCTTCCACGTCTCTCTGGTTTTGCTCTCCATTTTAAGGCATTGGAGATCATTTTAGCTGAGCAGCCTATCATTTTTTGCACCTCTTTATAGGTTTTCCCCTCTCTAATCAACTTTTTAATCAAAGTACGCTGTTCTTCTGAACAATGTCTTGAACGACCCATTTTCCTCAGCTTTCAAATGCATGTTCAACAAGTGTTGGCTTCATCCTTAAATAGGGGCCACCTGATTCACACCTGTTTCTTCACAAAATTGATGACCTCAGTGATTGAATGCCACAATGCTTTTTTTTTTGAACACACCCCTTTCAACTAATTCAACTAATTGCCCAATTACACAGCCTTAAGAGCGTGCATATCATGAATGCTGGGTCTCATTTGTTTTCTGAGAATCTACTGAACCTTCTGGTAACTTGTTTGCCACGTAGCAATAAAAAAATATACGAAAAACCTTGATTATTCTGGTTAGTCACATTGTACTGCTATTATTTTGAACAAGACTGTACATTATAATATACAGTACATAGTACATAACCTGACCCGTTTAGACATGGACTCCACTAGACCCCTGAGGGCGGGCTGTGGTGTCTGGCACCAAGATGTTAAGTAAGGGATAATGTAAACCCAGCCGGTTCTTATCGCATAATTACATTAAAGGGTTAGTTACTCCAAGAGCGTATGCAAGTGTATGCACACTATACTGTCCATGTCCTGAAAGGGAATAAAAACATCATCAAAGTAGTCCATATGTGACATCAGTTAGTTAATTAGAATCTTTTGAAGCATCGAAAATACATTTTGGTCCAAAAATAACAAAAACTACGACTTTTTTCAGCATTGTCTTCCGTGTTTGTTTTCAAATAAAGATTAGAAAGGTTATGAATCAATCCGCTGATTCACAACCGTTCAAATTTTTATTTGAGGCTTGAAAACAAACACGGAAGACAATGCTGAATAAAGTCGTAGTTTTTGTTCAGGTTTTTTTGATGCTTCAAGAGATTCAAACTAACTAACTGATGTCATATGGACTACTCTGATGATGTTTTTATTCCCTTTCTGGACATAGACAGTATAGTGTGCATACAAATTCATACGCTCTCGGACTAAACATAAAATATCTTAAACAGTGTTCCGAAGATGAACAGAGGTATCACAGGTGTGGAACGACATTAGGGTGAGTCATTAACGACATAAATTTAATTTTTTGGGTGAACTTACAATTTATTATTTGAATGTGTTCAGTACTTTCTCTGCTATAAATCGCTTAGCCGTTTCAATTTTCTGCATTTTGCAGATTATAATTATTATTGGTTAATTTCCTGTCTGAGGTAACTATGAGTGAAACGTCACTTCATCATTGTGAATCACATTGCCACCTTTTGGAATAAAGTTGCATTGCTCTTGTTTCATCATTATAGATTCATTTATTATTGTGCAGAAAACATACTGTAAGGCCGCCCAAATCGTCCCAATGGAGGCTAACGATCGGCGGCTGAAGGTTGCTACGCGTTCGGTCTTTTCAGCGGGGTAAAAGGGATTTTATTCCAATTCTTCTTAATCTGACTCCATTTAATCACAATTTAGAATTTAGGTTAGAATGCCAATTGGTTATTTGGTCATTTATATTTAATAGTTTACATACACATTTAATTATTCCGTTTACCCTTTGTTGAAATTATGTCCGTTCGTAACCTGAATAATTCCAGAGCAAGTCAGAATCAATCAAAGTGTTACAGTCAGGTAAATGTATAATGCCAATTACATAATCAATTCAAAGGTAATCCATATATAACATCAAATACTCTGAAGTAAAGAATGAAATATATACCTGACTTTGAAGATTACATAATGCTGCATGGGTTAAAACTTCCAGCATTACGGGCTGACCTGAATACAGTATCGAGCCCTGAGCTCTTTGCAACATTTCCTTAAATACCCAGAACCAGATACATACCCAGAACCATTTAAAACTCTTTCAAATGTAAACACGAGTTCACAATGGGAATTTGCATTAATCAAGTCCAATAGACTTGTATGGAAGAGAGGCCAAATGGCTGAAAGCCACACACCCACCATAGACGATCTTTAAACTCTTAAAACATTTAGGATGTTCTAGTTTACTTCTGTGGAGTAGAGATATTTGTACCAGTCGCACTGAGACATTTCAAATGATATCAAACACATAATACTGTACCGTGAGGATTGACATTGTAGCAAAGAGATTTCTGGTGCATTTCAGGTGATCTCAATATGAGGGGGAGCAGGAGTTTGGGGGATGTTTCATGTGAAAGGAAAGGCATGTAAATTAGAGTCATTCGTAGATGGTTCACTCAGTGTGATGTCGTCTCGGACAGAGACACTAACTGTATGAATGAGTTCAGGTGCTAATTTCCTTTGTTTTCTCAGAGCGATTAGACATTTCGGCATCTAATAGGTTTCTAATCGTACACACATTGGGTCATTAGTGACCCTATACAATTTTTGACAAAAAACTAGAGGCAAAACAGGCATTCAACGTTTGTTCTTGTTATATTGTTTAAAATGGATTGATTGAGGAACACTAAGAAGGTTGATGTCTTACTTTAACAAATGAATGAGGAATAGGGTAGTGAATGACGTCCCGGGTCATTAAAGACCCGAGGTATGTATTTAAGGGTTAAGCTGGTATAACTTGATTTTCCATTAGGAACATGACTTTTTTTTTCTTCCCGTTTATACAACCATTATTGCCCTATTAAGTGCTTTCTTCCTTTCTTAACATGATTTTCTCTTTGCTCTCTTTTTCTTTCTCTCATTTGCTCACCCTCTTTTTGGCTCACTTTGATGAAGCCTCATCAAGGCTGAAAATGATTCGTCTTTCTTAATTAGATTAAGAACACTTCACCATGCACACTTCATACGAGACGTGCCCTTTTCCCGACAGCACGCGTCAGAGAACCGAACACAGCTAACAGAAGAGAGTTTTAAGTGCTCTGCGTCAGATCAAAAGGTGGCAGGAAGTGTGATTAAGCCCAGCAGGAAGCTGCAGGCATAGATCATGTGAACGCTGCCCTTTCCTGTGCTCACATAGGCATGCGTGTATTAATGGCCTTGGGTTGAATTTAGTCGCCTGGCAGAAAGGGCACACATGTAACTGCATATCTTCTCTGGCCCAAGTGAAAGATCCATCAGATGCACAATGGATTTCTCACCATCTTTGCCCTTTTTGTGTTTGAGAGGACGGCAGAGGTGAGAGATGGATGGAGGAAGAATAATGACAAACTAGAGATGAACTTGAGGAGGAAGCTCTTGAAACATGCTGGAGGATAATGTATCTCGTTGAATCTCTCAAAAACATGTCCAGGTCATATTTCACCCTAAAATCCAAGAATAAAATTGGGTAGTTTTAGGATAATTGTGACATTATTTTAGAGAAAATGAAACACATTTGATCCTAAATTTGCCTCTGGTCAGTGATGTTTGTAATGTAATGCACATGTAATGCTGAACTGCATTAATATGTATTAATTTTAGTAAGTAATTCAACATTAGCTCTATTTTGTACATAAATCTGAGTCTTTAGCTCTATTCGCACAGGATTACTATTATTTTGGGGACCTCTGGTGATTTGTAATAATTGCGGAGAATGTCTGCAATCTTAATCCCGTGCGAATTGGCCATGTCTGTAATTTGTGAAGTAAAAATTCCCCCGCAAATTACCTACCATATTTCGCCAAACACAGAAGTCCTGTGATAATAGTCTATACATCTCTGTGATTTTGCCAGGATTAGGCAGATCGTATATAATTTTGGCAAGGTTTTTGTTTCCTGTGTGCATTTTTATCTTAATCTTTCACAAAGTATGGAGGTTGCATTCATAATGAGCACCGTTATCAGAATGAGTAGCCTACTGATTTGGGAGCAAATTGCTTGAATGGCATGTTTAATATTAATATCAATACTATTCTTAATGAAAAACATAACAACAGAACAGTACAATAACAAGCTTGCTTAAATTGGTGGTTTGAAACTCAACCTTCCGCTATAATGTCAGCTTCTCACTCGTGATAAATTAAATCTGACTCCTGCCGCTGGTCTGTGCTCAGTTCAGTTTTTATTTGTAGCATCTGTTCTCTAACTGTACAAAATTATTTGTATTACTATAAAACAATCAAAACAATATTGATACATATGACTGCTTTTGATTTTATACAGCTATATCAATAACGGAAAAAGATTTACAAGTCTTGACATCATATCCGGGAGATAATTCCGTAAATTCGAGTAAAATCACAGGCTTTGATTATCCCATGCGAACGTGTCCACAAAACTCAGATGTCACAGAGGTCCCTAGAAAATACTAATCCTGTGCAAATAGGGCTTTACTTGTGTTCTGTTGTTTTTTTTTGTTTTTGTTTTGTTTTTGTTTTTTTTCAAAATTATATGGTTAGCATAGAATATCTGGAGTTGTCAAGCTCTAAAAACGACAAATAAACTCCATAAAATACTCTTTTGGGGTGAGATAACCAGGTCATGTTTTTGACAGGTTTCATGAGATTCACCCATCTACAGGAAATAAAAAATATCCCACTGAAACACACACACATTGTCCTTTTTCCGAGTTGTGCGATCAGAGAGAAGTGTAGGAGAGAGACTTTGGGTAAGAAGGTAATACAAAGAGACTGCAACATCCATCATACTTGCAGCTAGTGTGTGTGTGTGTGTGTGTGTGTGTGTGTGTGTGTGTGTGTGTGTGTGTGTGTGTGTGTGTGTGTGTGTGTGTGTGTGTGTGTGCGTGTGCGTGTGCGTGGGGGGGGGGGGGGGGGTCTGGAGAGAAGAAGAGACTAGAATAAAGCCACAAAAGCCCAGCAGGACTCTCAGCTCATACCAATGCTTTTATCTTTTCAGTTTAGTTGTGGTGGCTACCATGGGAGAGACATTTCATTGGCTCTATTTTTTACTGTCATTCCATCTACACTCAATGGCTTCGTTCCCGTTCTCTCTGGGGTTTGGAGGACATGTGTTCATCATGTGATCACAGAAACCTGCCCACAATCCCAGGGACCTAAAGGTAAGACAGAACTGCTTGTGGTTTCCCAACACTTCCTCACAACTTCTCCATTCAGCTAGGTTTGTCAACCCAGGGCAGCCAGGAACCTTGGAGTTGTGACTGAATGATCAGTTAAACTTCACAGACCAGAACCAGAACTGACTGGTCCAGCAGATTTGCCTTCAACATCATTAGGAGGATCAGGCCCTTCCTATTGAAGCACGCTGCAACTTTTTCTTCAAGCTCTTGTTCTATCCAGACTGGACTATTGTTCTTCCCACCTCCAGACAACGAACAAATGTATTTTTTTCGTTTTCTGGAGGTGGCAAGAACAATGACTTCAGTGCCATTCTTTGTTCTTTTCTCAGAGAAAAGCTTAACTCCAAGTCTTCCAGAGTCGCGGTCAAAGCTGATTCAAAAGACTGCCGTTCGCCAGTTTCTGTGTTTATAAAAGCATGCAAACGCAACTCGGCCGTCGTCATTATGGCCCCGCCCACCGACTCTATACACGATGTGATGGCCCAGCAAGAGTTAGGCGAATACAGCTCAGAAGGGTATTAAGAGTTGCTAGACGACACTCGCGGGCAGATTAGATTTGCTGCCGCTAGGGTGCGTCTAGATTTCTAGGCTACAATTTCTATGCAATGTAACCACATTGCACAGACTCCACCCATGACTGCTGACAGACTCTGCCCTATTAGCATAGACCCCACCCTTAGTGAGCTGTACACAGTCACCATGTATATCCTCCCCAGATCATTTAACAGCATGCAAGTAAGACATTTATTTTCATTAAAGCTACTAAAGTTATTCAGTCAAGAGCAGTGAGTGATCTTCTGTTTTTCCTTTGTTGTTTGATTCATATAACAGCCTATTTAGCAGTAGGTACATAATATTATACTGCTTTCACTTTAATACACAGTTATATTAGGTGGCCTTGACTACTATGTACTAACATTTTAATTAATAATTTGATACACTGCACTGATTGTGTACATACATGTTTTTACATTGTACTTACATTTTAAAAAATACCTGCATGTAATTACGTCTGTAATTAATTTCTGTAATTACACAGATACTTCCCTTACACATAACCCTATCCTTAAACTTACCCATAAACCACACCTCTCCCTAACTCTACCCGTATCCCACATTTATATCAGGAAAAGTGCTTTGCAATACAATAGGAACACAGTAAGTACAATGTACTTATTTTTGATATAAGTACATAGTTCTTAAAGCTGCAGTCAGTAGTTTTTCCTCTTTGTCGCCATCTCTGTTCGAAAACTGCAATTGCAGTTATTCGCGGAATTATCAACTTTACGTGAGTAGTGCCGGTCGGCACAGCGTGGAGGAATCAAATGTTTTGAGGAGAATGTGCAGCTGTCAGGAGAAGGGCTGTCAGTCACCGTGCCCGTGTGGATACTGTCATTCACAATCACAGACTTTACTGTTTGAAAGTATGACCGACATAAGAATGCCATCTGAACAAGTAAGTAGCTCATCCACTTTTGTTCTGACCAAACAAAGGTGAAAAAAGCATTGCAATAGGCTACATCGCTATGATTAATCTAACGATCGTTTATCATATCACGTCAAACTGCAAATTATACTTTTTCAAATGTTTAACGTTATCAGGATTGTGTGACATTAGGGCTACCTGTGGTACAGTTTCTGTGCAGTCTAATTTCTAATCGTCATATACCAACACATTAATGTGGAGTAGAGGTGAAGCTCCCTCTCATAGCAAGCACAAAATAACTGATGTTACCATAATACACATAGCAAAACGAAGAAAGGCACAACAAAGAAAACTCCTTAACTGCATGAATTTAGCGAACAGGTGTGCTACTGTTACATAGCCTAGTTCAACCATTAAAATGTCTTACCTGTCCAGCTGAAAAAACCTGAAAAGTCCGAAGACTTTGAGAGAGTTGTCACTGGTAACTGTCATTTGAACCCTTTTGGATCCGCCATCAAATTGATAAGTTTAATTTTATCTCCACTTCCAACATCATCACATGCGATAGCCTGCTAACCGGGACACCTTCTTTATGTGTACAGATGTGACGCAATGACGCAAACATATTTCCCACGGAAATCCACCAGTACCACTGGAATTAAAAACATTATTACAAGCTCTACTGCTGTAAACCTAGCTATGGTAAGCAGATAGTTTTGAACACTGACTGGTTATGTACTTGCTCAAAAATTTATTTAGGATAATTTTTAACCCAAAAAAGTTACGGACTGCAGCTTTAAGGCCACCTAATATAAAGTGGGGCCCACAGTTTTAATATCTGATTCCTTTACTTGCTGTTTACATTTACAGAAATAACCGTCTGTGTTTATGTGAACTTTGTGTTTTGACATAATCGTGTGTATTTGACTGTTTAAATGCAATTAAGAGAACTTAGTTTAATATTCACGGGCAATGGCGTAGATTTGATTTGAACATTGTGGGTGTTGAAAGTTGGTATGCCTGTTTGTTTGTTTTTTTAATAATTTTTAAATAATTTTTTGTATGTGTATTGTTATTGGATAATTTATTTATTCCTATCTATCTATCTATCTATCTATCTATCTATCTATCTATCTATCTATCTATCTATCTATCTATCTATCTATCTATCTATCTATCTATCTATCTATCTACAAAACATGTTAAGAGATTTATACACCTCACAACGTTGTGAAATTTGTGTATAATCATTCGTAAAATTCTAACATAGAGATTATAAAATGAAAGAAATTAAGTATTGAAACCACCAGTACGCGGCAGCGATTCACTGTTTTAGGGAGCCACTTAAATCGTTCATCCAATTAGTTCAAAAGTCAGATTAATTTAGGCAGAAAACAAACACTGATGTGAATACTTTTGCCATTGATAATTACAGACACTATTGAAAAATGAACTAGCAAAGTGCAAACCATTGGTTGGGTGTTACCAATCGGTTCAATGTACAGAGCATTTTTTGTCTGATTTATTATGACAAACTCATATTTGATTAGCAACAAAATTATTGTTACAAAATAAATGAATTCTACATATTTTTCATTTGATCTACAGTGATTTTCATGTTGAAATATTGGGGGTTTGAAACTGATGGATTTGAATATTGAGGGGGTTACCTCCCCCCATCCCCCCATAAACTACGCCCCAGCTCACGGGACGACCCGTCTAACATCCAGCTTTCTGTGTGCGTGCTTCGAATGTGTGCACTCAGAAAACAATTTATCAGAAGTTAAGGCTGTTACAGCTTTTAAAGTTCATGCAGATAAACTTTCATGATGATGAATAACTGCAATGTCACGTGAGTATGACCGCAACAGAGATGCTAATCAAAACCAAACCTTTGTTTTGAGTATCCAAGGAGGTACTGTTCAGGCTCCGCCCTCTTCTGGAAAGTATGGTGAGGAGCAGCAGCTCATTTACATTTAAAGATATATATGCACGAAAACACCTACCATTCAAAATGTTGTCTGGCTATCACCAGACAAAGCTCAATATTTTTTTAAAGGATTATGAGTTGTGAAATCAACTTTCCCTTGAGCTTTTGATATATGAAAGGTCATGGTAATATATGGTAATATAAAGGTCATGGTAATATAATAAAAAAAGTTTAGGGTTCCCTGTTAAAATTTGAATTTCTGGGGCTAAATATCATATAATTGGGGTCACTTTAAACCACGGAAATGAAAAACAGCCTGCGGCAACAGTGTAAAAGTAGCCCAATTCCTCAGGAAAAAAACGGACTTGGCAACACTGAACAGAACATACTTTTAGCACGCAGTCACAGACTGGAGAATCCCTTATTTGTTTGTTCATTGCAATTCGGAGTCAGACTCAGACATGGATGAGCCAGGACTCGCAAAGCAAACGTCCCAGGGCTATATGTTTTTTTTTTTCAGACGAGCTACCAAAACGTAAGGTCGTCAGCAGGCTAGTGAATCTCAAGTAGTGAAATAATATTCCTTTTTTGATCTGCGCTGTTCACTCTCTTGACTTGACATTTGAAAGGGTGCGTGCACGTGTGTGTGTGTGTGTGTGTGTGTGTGTGTGCGCATGCGCGGTTCACGCTTATATCCACCGATCGTGTCAGGCCAGTAATACAAAAATAATATTCCAATAAATCGCTGGTGGATGAGAAATAAATCATTGTGTTATCATTGTGGATAAAGACGTTTGCGAGCCCTGGGATTGAGAGAATCATTTCGGTTGCCGCTTTCAAAACAATCCCTACCTCATGTGACCTGACAGTGATATGCAAATCGTATCCAATCCTAGATGTGGGCGTTTACTTCCAAGACTCCAGTGCGGCACACCAATCAAAACCAAGCATGCAGGAAAGAGCCTCTAAACCAGTGTAGAAAATAGCCTATTGCTTATTCATTATGATGTTTTTGAATGTAAAAACTACACGAATTTCATTAGTTGACTTCAGTATATATAAGTATATATTGTATATATTAAAAAAAAGCCAGTTCATGACACCTTTAAGATTCTGCTCTGTATTTTTTACTGTACAATGATCAGATCAATGGGAATAGTTCAAATGACCCTGTATACCATGGATTGTCAACCAATCAGACCAATTAAAACTTGCCAGGTGGATAAGCTGGTTTTTGATTGGTCCCCAAAAATGTGTAATTTACAGGATAGATATATGTACAGGTTTCCAGCCTGAGCTGCAGTTCGAAATCAAATCACCGGCAGATCAGGGTAGGTTTACCCAATCTACTCAAAATGGGCATTTACAACATGGTATAATAAATTATTTGTGGGGTATTTTTTGAGCTGAAACTACATAGACATGAAACTAGGAGCATAATAGGTCCCCTTTAAGGGTCTCAGTTTGTCCTTAGACTAGAGCAAACATACAGTGTTACAAAAGAGCTCAACAACACTGAATCTCTATTTTCAACAGAAGCACCACCTTGAATCCTAATGACATGTGACCTCCCTGTGATGTGGCCACAACATGCAAGTCTTTCTCGTCATTGGTAATGGCATGCTTGTGCGGATCCTATTAGCTCTAGCAGTAAATCAATTTGAGTGTGAATCCAGGGAGAGAACAGCAGCCGAGTGAAGGGGAGAATGCTGGGGCGCATGTTTATGTGGTTGTGGATGCAGATAAGAGGCGGGCAGCGTATCAAATTCTGTGTGTGTGAAGAGGCAGAGAGCTCAATGTGTCTGGAAGGTGAATACAGCTCACCCTCTTTGGCAGAGTGAATTACCTCCACAACATGTGTCGAATGGGTGTGGAGCACTTCTGGCTCATGGACCCGTTGCTCAGAGGTCGCTCTTTCACAGCTCAGGACGTAATAGAGTTCTCGGTCATGATGAACTTATCGGCTTAGTTTTAGATATTAAACAAGAAAAATACGAATAAAATTAGATATGTGGTGCCTGATTGTGTAAAAGTCACCTTGAAGATGCAAAAATGCTCTTATTGGTTGCCAGGGCATTGGTAATTTGTTGCTAAGGTGTTTTAAAAATGCTTCTATAACTAGAGAATTCTGGGTGGATTCTAATTGGCCCAAATTTTTTCAAAGAGCCAAATGTATGTATATTATTTTCTCATTGTATAGGTTGCCAGAGATTAAAGTTTGTCCAAATTCCATTTTGACAAATTCCTATTTAATAATTTACAGCAACATTATAAAAGCTAGAATATTATAAAGTTAATATTTCTGCAAATATTATATATTTGTAAATTTTAGCAAATCTGAGCACAGTTTGGGACATTATTGATTTTTATATTTTTACTTAGCTATTAATTAAAGCTGCACTATGTAACTTTCCCTTCCGCTAGAGGGTGCCTATTCAAAACAAAAGCATAGTTTGATGACACCAAGTTTGAGCTCAGAATCTTGGGGCATGTGGTCTTCACGTCACAGCCGGTGGGAAATAATCGGGATAGGACCCGGGGCAGAAATCATGTTCTTGGATGCTATTATTAACGTTACTGTAGTGTGAAGCAGAGCAGGACTGAATGTTGAAGGAGCTGAGCAAGGCCGCTTGTTACACAAACACACTGCTCGCGAGCAACGGGACTTTTATTATGAAGTGACACAGTCGCCAGTGCCATTTCAGCTTTTCCGTATGAGGTAGCGCAGTGCTGTTTATCATATCAAAAACAGATACAACTGTGTTATGATGTTATGACATTACTCTGTGCGTTCCCTCAGCGGCTGCTGTGACATGTTGCACTGCTGAGAGTAAAGCGTTTCTGCAGAATAAAACCAGAAACTGAGGGTAACGCAGATATGATGCAATTGACAGGCGAATCCCTCAGATGTCCCGGCTCCTTGGTTAAGGCGAGACATTACTGTCACGTCACAAAACACAAAGGAAAATGGTGCGAGGACTCAAATGCAGAAAAATTATAATTTATTATAAAATAAAACATAAACTCAAAACAAAACCCATGAGGGGGGGGGGGGGGGGGGGAAAACACATAATAGAATAATAAAAATACAAACTTAAACAAACCAACAGAGATCATGGGGAACCAGGACACGTAGACAATACAACGATCCGACCAGGACTGACAAACACAAGGAGCTTAAGAAGGGAAGAAATCAAGAGAGAACAGTTTATTACTGGCATACACATAAGAATTACAAGTTTTGTATAAAATAATGTTTTAATATGCAAATGAGGCCTTGTATACTTACATATGCGCTCGTTTGCATATATTTTCAAAAGCAAAATCTGGAAATTGGAAAGCACCAGGTTCAAAATTCTTGATTCTATTTGTTGACATATTAGATGAGAGGGCTTTTACAGAGGGGATTCTGGATATCTTATTTTGTGCTTTAGTAAATTATAGAATGTCAGTATTATATAGTTTACTAAAGCACACAATAAGATATCCAGAATCCCCTCTGTAATAGCCTTGAAAAATCTATTTTCAACATATTATTTGGAGTAAAAAGACCTACAACTCAAGATAGGAATTATCTTGCCTAAAAGCCTTCACAATATAGTTGAGTATAAGACTGGAAAAGTTGGTGCTTGTAGATGCTACTGAAGTGGAAATATCTAACTCTGAGTGTGAGAAAAAACTCATTTTGAGAAAACGGGCTTTAAAGTTTTGCATTGTATAATTGCATACATTTTCCCCAACCTAAAAACAAAATATATATTCACTTAATTTATATCAGCAATGTATAACATTTAAAATACATGTAAATTAATAAATTAATAAATTATTAATAGCAAAAGCCTTAAGCTGAAGAGAAATACCTTAACACATCACAACATTCACAAAAACAGCAAAAAACTGTCCCTGTTTGCTGAATGTCCATCTATAACTATTTGAATCTAATTCTGACAGGGTTTCGTCATCTAATCTCTTGTTGTTTACTTTCTTTTCATCATCTCTTGCTACTATGTCCTTTCTGTGAACGTTTATGAGCTTATTTTGGCATTGTCTGCATTTTCTCTGCAGGCGGAGAATACACAAGGAAGCGGCAGCACGTATGACGTAGTGTGAAATTCACATCGGCCAATTAGATGTGATTTTTGGCTGCAAACTTTTGCAGTTGGTTAGTTCTACAAAGGAAATGCCTATATTTGGATTAGGTAGTCTCATACACAGTGCTGAGAGATTTATAATGATACCAGGCATGACATGTTTCTTTGAATGGAGACGGCACGGGACCTCGCGTTAGAATAACTTTTGATGATTTCGGGTAGAACTCTAAAGGCGCAAGTTGACAAAATATAGTGAATTAACCACATGAATGTGTAATGTCGACATATTTGTTATTTTAACATGAAAGCTTACATGTTAAGGGAGCAAACTGTTCCAAAATCTCAAAACTGACCACTGCATGAAAAAACGATGTTTTCACCTGCCGTGTCTCGCCTTAAAATAGCATTTTTCACACAATTTACAAATAGTTGGATACATTTAGGATATTGTAAAAACTCAGCTGAACAAAATATATAACACTTTTCTGATGTGGGTTTTTTTTGTGTGTGTGTGGATATTTTACTGCAAAAATACTACATACTGCACCTTTAATTTAAATTTGAGTAATTTTTAGTACTTAAATAAACTTATATAATAAAACAATTATATATATATATATATATATATATATATATATATATATATATATATATATATATATAGATATATAGATATATATATATATACACACACATATGTATATATATATATATATATATATATATATATATATATATATATATATATATATATATATATATATATATATTACGGTTTTATTTTACCACCGTATCACCATTTTAATAGTTTTAGTTAAAGGAACACTCCTCTTTTTTATTTTTAAATATGCTTATTTTCCAAGTCAATGGTGTATGCTAAGCTATGCTAAAAGTGCTATTGCCAGACACAGAGATCGGCTGAATGGATTCAAACGCGGTTAAACTCAACTGTTTAACTCAAAGGGACTTGGAAAATAAGCCTATTTTCAAAAAATGGAAGTGTTCCTTTAATTTTAGTTAATAACAGCACTCGAGACAACCGGATTCTTGTTCTGAGGTGAAACATCTGATAAGCAGGAGACATAATCTAATGTCTACATTTAATCTCATTAGATTTTCTAAAATAGGAGATATTAAAAAGATCTCAGTTAGGAGATCTCTTTAATTGTGTTTTTCTTTCTCTTTCACACTGAACTCAGAATATCTCCAATGCCCACACACATATTATGTGTCTTTTTCCTCAAAAGAACATAACTTTATATAACTTTAAAAATCAATACACTTGTCTTTTACACATCGAAGTAATTCCTCCTGTCTGTGTCTCTGCCGAAACCTCACTCCTTTCTATTTTCCTCGTGTGCTCAGCTGTGGACCCCTTGTGCCACATAACAGTCTTTCCTCTGAAGCCACCAGAGCTCATTTCACCCCTGACCGAGTTTCCGCATGACCCTCTCACAATCCACTGTAGGTGAGGAGATATTGGCCATGTTCATCCGAGTTTTTGCCACTTCTTCTTTCTGTCCGTAGTTCCCCGTAACCCTTCGCTGTTGTGTCGTACACTGAAGGAAAATTTACCCAGCTTGATCAGAGAGTCCACCAGAGAACCCGACCGTTGTTAGGAAATGTAATGAGAAATGCCAGCGTACACCAAGAAGATGGAGTGCAGCAGCTTGTGCCTGTGAGGTTGGTCTGTTACGACCTACTTTAAGGAGGTATACGCCTGTTGACAGCAGTCACACCACCAAAGAATGACTTCCCGCAGCTACCTTATTGATTTATTATACTTTATTAAAGAATAATAAAATAGAGCACACAATGCACTACATCCATGATGCTTCACTGTTTCTATCTTTTAAATAATTCATTTAAATACACAGCATTCAGATACACACAGCGAAACAGCATTCACAACCCATTATATTTCATTATAGGGTGTATTTGAGATTGAAACATGTACAGTGGTTGATTGTTTGCACTGGCCGATCAACTGTATCATTAAGTGGGTGGGTGTTCTATTGCAGAATTGAGCCAGATGATTGAATGTGAAGAGGCTGAAAAAGACAAATTGGTAACCTGGTGGAAAGCATCAAAGTCGAAGTTCAAGTCGAAAATTGTATCAGAGTCGGATCAAGTTATTACCTTTAATTATTTCCATTATTGTGATGGAAAGTTACAAAGACTAAAAATGTTTCTTTGAATAGTGTGCTATAGATGAATTTAAAAGGATATGGTCCATTTTTATTTCACATGTATATGTGCATATGTGTGCATTTAGAGACAGACAGACATGTATAAAAACAGTGAAATATACAAAATAAAGCATAGTTCTTCTATATTTATTTACATTTAATATTTTGGCTGTTAAAACACAAGAGTATTGAGCTTTGTAGCCAATAATACAGCAACATCCAGCCATGGAGACAACATTCAACCTTTAGGTCCAGCAGGGCACTTTCAATTACTGAAAGTCCTTCAAACCAGAGCAAGAAGTGACTTATGGGAAGACACAATGGCATTAAAGGTCAAAAAAACATTGTGTGGACAATGAAAGACAGACACGGGGAGTGAGACACGTGACAAGAGTTAAGAGTGAACCGTTATCTTTCTAAGGATAGATCTCACTATAATATATTCCGGCAACACCCAGTATGATCCATCATTAACAAATAGAAACAAGTGAGTAATGCACTATTAACACTCTAGTAACTACTATTAATTGCTATTAATTTATTTCAGAAATGCTGATTAAAGGTGCCCTAGAATGGAAAATTGAATTAACCTTGCCATTGTAAAATAATAAGAGTTCAGTACATGGACATCACATACACTGAGTCTCAAACACCATTGTCTCCTAATTCATATGTAAATCTCGTGCATAAAAAAAAAAAAAAACACGGAAAAATAGGTGAATCTAAGCATAATACCAACTGTGATGCAATCGCTTGGATCATTAATATATACGCCCCCAACATTTGCATATCAGCATGTTCAATGTCAGGCGGAACTGTGCAGCCGAATCTCATGCGAGGATAGGGAAAATGGCAGATCATGGACACAAATGTCATGTATCAGGATGTGCAGGGGACGTGAGGACTTTTCATACCCTTCCCACAGAAAAAAAAAAATTTCAACAGTCATGGTTGATGTTTATTATAATCAGATACCGTAACAATTTAATTTAAAATCATGTTTGCTTTTCATATCACCGCGGACAGTTTTTCTAACCTGGGACAATATCAAGCAAGCTTCGCTCAGCGTCTAAAACTGAAGAAAGTGGCAATTCCAACTATATTCCTGCAAGTGGTAAGTAGTGATTAATCCACTTATTGACTCTCTAAACAATTTCTGATTAAATTGAAAGTTTCTTAGACAGCATTGTCTAGATAACGCAAGATGCTAGTACAGTAACAATAGAAAACTCCAAGTACCATACAAAACTAAATAGTGTGTCTAATGACAAAGGTTAATGTTATTTTGTATTGCAAAATACAACCAGAACGTCTCAGGTTACGTATGTAACCATGGTTCCCTGAGAGGGAACGAGACGCTGCGTCGAAACGCTAGGGGACGCCTCTGCGTGCCATGTCATGAAGCACTTGTGTAATCAGTCCAATAGCGGGACGATACGTCACGGGCGGGTGACGTCATCGACCAGGAAGCTATAAAGCATGCCCGGACCAAACAGTCACTAGCTTCTGAAAAAGTCGAACAAATCGATCACAGGCATGCCGGGAGTATGGCATCTCGACGCAGCGTCTCGTTCCCTCTCAGGGAACCATGGTTACATACGTAACCTGAGACGTTCCCTATCTCGAGGGAACTTCGAGCTGCGTCGAAACGCTAGGGGACCTCAATACCCACGCCGCCAGAGTCCCAAATGTCTGTTTGTGTGATTTAACCCAGAAACACCCGGGACCCCGGAGTAGAGGCTACGTCCAGATTGTAAAACCTCACAAATGTATGCGGAGAGGACCACCCAGCCGCATCACAAACCTCTGACAGTGAAACTCCCGAAATAAGAGCCATAGAGGCAGCCATACTCCTAGTAGAGTGGGCGCGGACCCTCATAGGTGAAGGATGTCCGACCGACTCATAAGCGAGCGAGATAGCCTCGACTATCCACTTGCTAAGCGTCTGCTTTGAAGCCGATTTTCCTTTACTCGAGGACCCAAAACATACGAACAACTGTTCTGATTTTCGCCACAGGGCAGCTCTGTGGACATATGTATCTAGGGCCCTGACCGGACATAGCAGATTTAGCTTCTCTTGGTCTTGACTAGTGAACGGAGGCGGACAGAAAGCCTGCAGCATTACTGGTCCCGGCACGTTGGTCGGGACTTTAGGAACATATCCTTCCCTCGGGAAGAGAAATGCTTTTACCATTCCTGGTGCAAATTCAAGGCAGGAAGGTGCTACTGATAGAGCCTGTAGGTCTCCTACTCTTTTCAGTGATGAAATCGCTAGGAGAAACACTGTTTTAAGTGTGAGGAACTTTTCTGACACTTCCTCTAACGGCTCGAAGGGAGCCAACATAAGGCCTTCCAGCACTATGGCCAGGTCCCAAGTCGGCACCCTGGAGCGTGCCGCAGGTCTGAGCCTCAAGGTACCACGGAGGAAACGCCTGACCCACGGGTGTCTCCCTAATGATGCGTTATCTAATGGATTATGATATGCAGATATCGCCGACACATACACTTTCAGAGTCGACGGGGATAACCCTGCGGAGAATTTTTCTTGCAAGAACTCGAGAACTGAACCGACCGGGCAGTTAACAGGGTCCAACGTCTGGTGCGTACACCAGGCGACAAAAACTCTCCATTTGAGTGCGTAAAGTCTCCTTGTGGATGGTGCTCTGGAGTGCAACATGGTCTCTATCACCTCAGTCGATAGACCCGTGTTTATGAACTGGGCCCCCTCAGGGGCCAAGCCCACAGTTTCCACAGTTCCGGGCGCGGGTGCAGTACTGACCCCCTGGCCTGTGAAAGAAGATCCCTCCTGACTGGGATTTCCCAGGGAGGACCCTCTAGGAGAGACATGATGTCTGAGAGCCATACTCGGCCCGGCCAGAACGGGGCTACCAATAAGAGCTGAACCCCGTCCCGGCGGACTCTCTCCAGCACTCCTGGGAGCAACGCCAGAGGGGGAAAGGCGTACAGACGCAGCCTCGGCCACGTCTGTACCATTGCGTCCAGCCCCAGTGGGGCTGGATGTGTGAGGGAAAAGAATGCTGGACAGTGTGTCGTCTCTCGAGACGCAAACAGATCCACCTGGGCTCGCCCAAAGCGGATCCACAGCTCCTCCACCACCTCGGGGTGGAGCCTCCATTCCCCCGGCACCACTCCCTGCCTCGACAGGGAGTCTGCCGCTACATTCAGGACCCCCGGGATGTACATCGCCCTTAGCGAGAGCATCTTGCCTTGGGCCCATATTAGAATGTGATGCGTGAGCTTCCACAGCCGACGCGATCTCAATCCCCCCTGGTGATTTATATACGAGACTACCGAAGTGTTGTCTGACCGAACTAACACATGGCGGCCCCGTAGGTCTGGGAGGAAGTGTTTGAGTGCTTGAAACACAGCCATCAGCTCCAGCTGGTTTATGTGCCAGGAGAGCTGATGGCCCCTCCACAGACCTTGGGCCGAGCGGCCACTCATGACCGCTCCCCAGCCAGTTAGGGAGGCATCCGTCGTTAGCATTACGCGACGACAAGGAGCCCCCAGAACTGGACCTTGGGAAAGGAACCAAGGATCTTTCCACTTCACCAAGGCACGTAGGCAGCGCCGCGTGACCTTGATTAGGCGAAAAGGGTTTCCCCTCGGGGAGAACCCCTTGGTCCTGAGCCACCACTGCAAGGGTCTCATGTACAGCAGGCCAAAAGGTATCACGTTGGACGCTGCTGCCATCAAACCCAACACTCTTTGAAAGTGTTTGACAGTGAGTGACTGGCCTAGCTTTATCTGGCTGACGGTATTCAGGATCGTTTTTACCCTGGGCGGAGATAGCCGAGCCGACATCGTTCTCGTGTCCCAAACTACCCCCAGAAAAGTAATGCTCTGCTGTGGCGCCAACATACTTTTCTTTTCGTTCAACCTTAGCCCCAACACCTTCATGTGGGCGAGAACAGCATCTCGATGCTGAACCGCCAGTTGTTTTGACTGTGCTAACACTAGCCAATCGTCGATGTAATTTAGCACGCGGATGCCCTGGAGTCGCAGCGGAGCCAGAGCTGCATCCACGCACTTCGTGAAAGTGCGGGGCGATAAAGCTAGACCGAATGGCAGCACTCGATATTGGTACGCTTTTCCCCCAAAAGCGAACCTGAGGAACTGTCTGTGCTGCGGAAGGATGGAGATGTGGAAGTACGCATCTTTTAAATCTATCGTGACACACCAGTCCTCGGACCTGATGTGACACACGATCTGTTTTATCGTGAGCATTTTGAATTTTAATCTTTTTACTGCTCTGTTTAGATGACGCAGATCTAAGATAGGCCTTAACCCCCCATCCTTCTTTGGAACTATGAAGTACCGGCTGTAAAACCCCGACTCTCTGCAGTGGGGAGGGACCCGTTCTATAGCCTCTTTTCGCAGAAGAGTCTGTACCTCTTGTTCCATTACCAGAGCCTGCTCGGGGCTTACTACCGTGGTAGTAACCCCGTTGAACACGGGCGGGTGTAACCCGAATTGAATTCTGTACCCTTTTTCTATTGTACGCAGGACCCATTCTGAGACATTCGGCAGAAGTTTCCACGCTGCCAGAAAATCTACTAAGGGAACCAGCCTCTCGAGGCTGGTCTCTGGATTTTCCTGTGTGGTCAGCCCGGTGTCCTGTAACGGATAACCGGCAGGTAGCAACCGAACTGACCGCCCAGGGGCCCTCCCGAGAGGGCGCGAACATCCCCAAGCCGCTACGTTTCCGGGCGGACATGGAGATATGCGTTCGCCGGGGACCGCCGCGCCCTGAAGCACCAATGGTGGCAGGGTTGGCAGACCGGCCCCCCGATGGCACCGGGAAAGAGCGGGCGCCTCGGCGAGCCGCACTTTCCCGGAGGGGACTGCCATCGGAAGCCCTGCGCTCTTGGCGTCAGGACTTCTTAGCCGAGGCCTTCCTAGCGATAAGGACGGTCCTCAGATCCGTCCTACCGCGGGAAGGTCCCGGCTGAGCGCGTCGCCCGGTCCCCCGTTCTCTCTGCGGGGGGGCCCGAGCGGCCACGCTCTGTTTTTGTTGCGCTCGATGCGCTGCGGAGGAGGACGTACTCGGCTGGGGCTGCCCCCGCCCGGCAGCCCCTGGGGGATATGATTTGCGGGGGAGAAATTTTTGAAATGCCGCCGCCTGCTTCCTGGCCTCCTGGTAACGGTCGACGACTGTTGTTACAGCGTCACCAAAGAGGCCAGTAGGCGAGACGGGCGAATCCATAAGGAACTTTTTGTCACGTTCTTTAATATCTGATAAATTTAACCATAAATGTCTCTCCGTGGCCACCAGGGCTGCCATAGAGCGGCCGATGGATCTGGCCGTCTCCCTGGTGGCACGAAGAGACAAATCTGCCGCCCGCCTAATTTCGGCGATCGTTTCTCTCCCCACTTCCTCTGTTTCTTCATTAATATCCCCCAACAGATCAGCTTGATATGCTTGCAGGACGGCCACCGTATGTAAACAGGCGGCCGCCTGCCCTGCTGCCGAGTACGCCCTGCCCACCAGCGCTGATGTTGTTCTCACGGGCTTGGTGGGCAGCTGCGGGGCTTGCAGCGACGATGCCGACTCGGGGGAGAGATAGCTCGCGAGCGTCTCTTCCACCCGCGGCATCGCCGCATAACCATGAGCCTTCAACCCGTTTATATTGGAATATTCAGATGTGGACGGGTTAAAGACTCTGGCTGATGCTGGTCTAGCCCAGGACCTCGACACCTCGGTGTGGAGGTCCGGGAAAAATGGCAAGCCCCGCCTAGGAGGTTGTGTATATGACGGTAAAAATCTCTCGTCTAGCCTGCTTGTATGTTTGTGTGACTCAGAGCGCTCGGCCGGCCAGTCTAAACTTAATCTGGCAACGGCGCGAGTGACAACCTCCATAAGCTCCTCCTGTGCGTGTGTGTGTAATGGTGGAAGTAACTCGTCAGTTTCATTTATGCTTACAACATCCAGTTCCTCGGAACTGGAGTGCTGCAGCTGATCTTGTGCCTCAGCGCGAGCGGAAGAAACCGCAGAGCGTGCTTCCAACTCGCGAGCTGAGGCTTGAGATCCAGCGGGTAAGGGCAGAGATAGGGGATCACCCGTCTCTAACCCCGCCACTAGATCTAACTGCGATCCCCAAGACGCGAGCCTTCGCTGTGCCTCGGCAGCAGCGGGACCCGAGCCCTGAGGACCGCGAGCCAAAGCACTCTCCTCGAAGAGTGCCCGGCGTGATCTTAATGTACGCATTGGGAGACTCTCGCAATGCTCACAGCCAACCCCCTCGAGAGCTGACTGGGCATGCTCGAGCCCCAAACACATTACACACAGGTCGTGTGGATCCCCACCCGTGATGTAACGAGGGCAGGGAGTGACACATCGCCTGAACTGACTCGACATTCTTTTTCGTTTTCTTTGACACACACACAATAAATGGACATACAATATCACACAGAGCGCTTTGTGAAGACACAGAAGCTAGTGACTGTTTGGTCCGGGCATGCTTTATAGCTTCCTGGTCGATGACGTCACCCGCCCGTGACGTATCGTCCCGCTATTGGACTGATTACACAAGTGCTTCATGACATGGCACGCAGAGGCGTCCCCTAGCGTTTCGACGCAGCTCGAAGTTCCCTCGAGATAGGGAAACGTATGTCATACTACGTTGGGTTAGTTGCTTACAGAAATCGCTCACTCGATCCTTCTAGCTAACGTCACCTTCTTCACCATATAAGTTAAAACGACATTTCATTTTGTAAAAAATATATATTAATATATTATATATTAATAATATATATATATATAATATTATATAATATATATTTATATTTTTGAGAACTGAGTTATGATGTTTTTGCATGCTTATATTCCAGAGTATGTCACAGTCACTAAGCTTATATAAACATGCAATATCGTTGACAAAAAAGACGAGTCTAAAATGTTTATAAAAAATAAAAACTTGAACAAAAAATGACTGGTTTTGTCGGGGAAAAAAGAGCAGCGTTCGAGTGTTCGGGCTTGCGGTTGCCAGGATCAGTCATTTAAATCCCCCAATTAGAGCATTTCTGTAAAAAGAACATGTATACTATCCGGTATTTCATTTAAACATGTGCAATCTGGCAACCATATGCGCAAATGATCTGAAAACACCAATAAACAAGTAGGCTGCATTTTAGCAAACTCCGTTTGAGATGTTCTGCTTAAAGTGTCATTCAGTCGGTCTGTGTTCTGTCAGGACGGTCAGGACTCACGAGCCGCTTCGTTGAACAACTGCACTTGTTTGAGCTGCTGAAATAAGCCAATCAAAGCAGAGCTCAACATTAATATGCATGACCCTTCCAAATAAGGCAAAATCAGACCATTACATCCTGGGGTCAATTTCTTGTAAATGGACCTGTAAAGCTCTATCTGGACATATTTTGCCCTTAAAAAGCCACAAACCCTCTATGTAGATATCAGAGAACAATTTAAAATATTGTTTCAACTCATTTTAGGGCACCTTTAATAAATGAGTAAGTAATAGTGCTTAGTCGAATGTGGTAGTTCACTATTAGCTAATTAATAATTTCATACCTCCCAGAGTACTAACTATACAAGTTCATAATTAATGTGAATTATGCATAATGTATAATTTCTTATAAAGAGAAGATCATTAAAGTAAAGTAAAGTAAAGTAAAGTAAAGTAAAGTAAAGTAAAGTAAAGTAAAGTAAAGTAAAGTAAAGTAAAGTAAAGTAAATCCTTTAGAAGGAACTACTAATTTTATGTTTTTTATCATTAAAAAAAAAACATTTAAGTAAAAAACATGATAACGCTCTAGTAATCTAGACTAGCAGTCATTGCAAGCTTTTGAGGTTTGCCTAAGGTTTTGGAAAGTTATGACTCATACATCTAGGAATTACGAGTTATTTTGCATTCTAATGTGATGAGCATGATAACCCACTAGGGTTAATTACTGAAATGTTACTATCCAAAACCTTACAAAATCCTCAAAAGCTTACAATGATTTTTGTAATTACTAGATAATTATCACGCTTTTCACTTTAAAATACTGATCCAAATAATTAGTAACTAAAATGATTTTGTAATACATGAGTCATTACTACTGGGTTACCAACTTCACTTTAGAATTAATTATACATTATGCATTATTCATGTTAATTATGAACATGTATAGTAGTTCTAGTCATAGTCATTGTAGTTATTGATTAGATAATAGTTTAACTACCACATTCAAATAAGCACTATTACTTACTAATTAATAATTATAGTTTCTTGTTAGTTAACAGTAGTTACTAGAATGTTAATAGTGCATTACTCAGTAAGTATTAGTTAGTATTAATGATGGATCAGTATTCTGAAGTGGTACACCCATTTAGATTACGTTCAGGGTTTTGGGAGTAGGCTAACTATAGCAAAACTAAACTGAAGTCAGCATGCAATCAAACCCAAGCCCCTTTACTTTACTAATACACAGACCTGAGCACAGTTCATCGTCTTTTTTATTTCTTTTAAACTTAATAACTTTGTTCCACTTCTGAAATTATACTGTTTAACTGAAAGTACATACAGAAATTAGAACAGAAATGATGGGAATGAATAGCTAAATATTTAGTCATGTTTTAGGCTGGTTTCTGTCAATTATCTGTAATGACTGGATAAATATATTTCTTAAATCGCATAGACAAGAGTGCAATCAATCAGTCAATCGACTATAAGAATTTATACTTTTTTTTGCTACCATTGTTGCAATTCTCTGATATTTACAGGAGCATAAAATGGATACTGTAAATGTTAATGGATACAGCAAAAACAGCAAATAGTGACAGATATAAAATATAATTCAATTTCAGAGTGAATTTTACCTTCATTCACATTTCCAGTCAATAAGCCTCTTCAAAAGGAGTTCAGTTCATCAGTGAACAAATGTTTGTCTTTAAATTTTTTTTTCACAAAAATGTAATAACTTTGTTCCACTTTTGAAATTATACTATTTAGCTAAAAGTACACACAGAAAGTAGGACAGAAATAATGGGAATACATATCTAAATATTTAGTCATGTTTTCTGTCAATTATCAGACCGGATACATACATTTTTTGAATCACATGGACACATTTGCAATCAATCAATCAATAAAACCATAAAATTGAACACAGGCAGATGTGGACAAAGTGCAAAACTTACTAGTAGTCAAATATTACTCTGTTACAAGAGAAAGATGTAAAAACAGATTTTTACTTAAGTAAAAGTTCAGAAGTATTTGTTTTCAAAAGTACTTAAGTATCAAAAGTATTTATTTTTATTTTTATGTCAACACATTATTTTTGTATAAATGCACACTATGTCATGATGGTTTAAGCCAGTCAGTGATGCTCAATCTGACATACTAGCATACAACTAACTTGAATTGAAATACTTGTATATAAGTTTCAAAGCTCTTTACAAAGTTGCTGTCCCTTTAAAGCTGAATGCACGGATCGAATACACTGATACACATCTGATATTCTCCCAACTATTTACATTCACTTAAGACATAATCAACTTTGTGTATGTGAATACTCTACAAAATTAGCATGTTGACATCCGTCTTCTTCCATTTTGCTATAAACTTTAAATCAGTGTTCAATAAATGCAGGGAAATCATTGAACTTCACCACAACAAGAGTGATTCCTGAATAATCCACTGACTTTCAAAGCTGCTACAGAAATTACTTTTGACTTTGAGGACCTTGATGGAAATGTAGATTTGTTTGGAAAAAAAGTTTGTCTTTCAAATGTAGTGAAGTTAAAGTCATAAGTTTGCAGAAAAAAATAATACTCCAGTAAAGTACAGATACTCAAAAAGTGTACTTAAATACAGTATAAGTTTAATGTAGTTACTGTCCACCTCTGAACACTGGTAAATGTTAATGGATACTGCAAAAACAGCTAATAGCGAAAGATATGAAATAAACTTTACCTTCATTCACATTCCCAATCAAAAAGCCTCTTTAAGAGGAGGTATCTGTGGTCTTGCCGGAAATAAGTGGTCATCCACAATACACAGAGAACTTGCTTTCTGGTCTGATTTCATTTTGGCATTACACACCTAAATTCATTAGATTCCTGGTGAATAAAAAATGAATAAAGTCAAATAAAATGCTAGTGTTTGAGATACACATTCCTGTAACTCAAACAGTAGACCATGGCGCTATGAAGCAAGCTCATGGGTTTGATTCCTAGGGAATGCATGAAGTGATAAAATGTAGTAAATGCATGTGCTTAAATTTTGATGTTGCCATCCAAGCTAAAATCTTTACTGTTCTCTGCCTCTCTATAGTGATTTATGTAGAAAATTAGTTCAAGAGAGAAATAAGTTTATTAATTTTGATCAATAAAAGTATTTGGATCAAGTAACTGATTTGGGGGGTGGGGGATTCCTGTTGGAATCAGTCTTAGACGTATTGTCAACACTCATCCAGCGAAGTGTAGTCACAACGTGTATAGACTATAACAGGAGAATGCTATATTGTCCATAGACTACAATATTCTAGTATTTATCCACTTAAGAGCATGAGCTGTGATCAGCATCGGGGACTCCAGTTATTGAGGAAAAGAGCAATTTCAAGTTTGACTCAAACAAAACTTTATTAACATAATACTTAAGATATTCTAACATACGCACACAATCTGCAATGCTGGCAGGAACAAAAGAACTGGCAGGCGTACAGCAGATCTATGTGCAGGGTTTATTAGTGCAAAAACAAAACACAAAGAGCTAAGAACGAAGGAACACAAAAAGCTAGGGAACAAAAGAATACAGATCTGCATGCAACAGGAAACAAACATCGACTGACAAGAAACATGGTAAACCCTTACAAAAAAGAAGTTTAAGTTCATGTAAAAACAATTAAAAATATATTTTGCATGGCAGCACAGCGATAAAACTGGATTTGGATGGCAATTTATTCCTGCTCGAGGAGCAAGTTTTGTGATTCTACAAACCAGGGAATGTGCTGCATATGCTTGGATTAATACGAATAAATTCATATTTACTTTAATAATAGGAAGATAATGTCATATTTATTATTTGGTTATTTAATCTCCTGTTTACAAATTGGGAGACAGATGTACTTTTATTTTATCTCAAAATGATGTCATTTTAAAAATGTGGAAATGAGTGGACAGCCTCTTATTTTCCCGAGGTAAACATTAAAAGGTGCATATAATTGCTGCCATAATAATGGCCCATTTCAAATGTGACCGTGCTTTTCTTTCACCTTTGAGCAGTGATATGAACTAATATTCTTAAAACATTTCAGTAGGCCTATTAAAAGTGTAGGCTAGATCTTTAAAATGCACCCAAAGTGGTCAAAAAGGATTTGAACTGTTTTTTTTTATTTTTGTTTGTTTAGTTTTTTTTTTTTTTTCTTGTAAACTCAGTGATGTAAATTCAGATGGCAATTAAACTATCACATGTTTTTAAAGCTAAAAACAGTGATATGAAGGATGCAACAATACTATATAAGTACTCAAGATTAGCATGAGACAGATAATCAGCTCCCTATCTTCCTAGGTCGTATATCAGCAGTGTTGTGCAAGTTACTTCCTAACTGTAATACATTATAGATTACTTGTTACTGTTATTTAAAAGTGATTCTTAACATTAAAATATGACTGTCTCAGAATAAATCCTCCCATAATAATAATACATTTTATTTGTACCTGTGCTCTTCCTACCTGTATAACAACTTAACAAGTAGGAAATATACATAAATTCTTATCAGTTTGCACTGCATAAGTTATGAATTATATATAGATGAATCCTTATTAAAGGTACTGAAGTTATTGGTAACACTTTACTTGAAGGGGTGTGTATAAGACTGACATGAAGAAAATTAAATTCGCTGTCCCATTCAAGGTATTTACACGAGGGTTTGGTTTTTTTGGCAGGAGTGCCTTGTGTCTCTATCGTTATGTCCATCATCTTTTTAATAACGCAGGTTAAATTACGGGAGATTTACGGGAAAATATTACTTTATTGACATAAATTTCATTTTTGGGTGAACTAACCCTTTAATTTATCATTGTGCAAAAAAACATATACTTACACAACTCGGGTTGTTAGCGACCCTACACATTTTTGACAAAAAAAAAAAAAAAAAAAATAGAGGAAAAAGAGGTATTTAATTATAATTATATTATTTATTTATTTATTTATTGTTATATTGTTTAAAATGGATTGATTAAGGAATACTAAGAAGGGTGATGTCTAACTTTAAAAAAATGACGCTTTAAATCGCTAATGACCTGAGGTATGCATTTAAGGGTTAAAAAAAGGCTTCAGTAATCGAGAAAAAAGGAGTTTTCGGTAAACTACATGTTTATACATTTTTCAAGTGTGTATAGAATGCGTATGAATAAAATAGTTTATTTGTGTGTTTAAAATTGAATGAAGTGGGGGTTAACTTTCTTGGTTAAATGGTGTGCAGGTGCATAAGTGACTAAAATAAATGGGGGAAAAAATGGAAAAGTAAATAAGTTCAGACCACTAATTGTGTACTGACATGGTTCACAGCTGTTAAGGCACAAAAAAACATTTTAGATCAACTAACTGAAATACTGTATAATATATCCACTTGAACTGAATGCATGATAAATCTGCCATAGTGCATATAATTACTTCCTGGCAACCCGCCAAAATAAAAGATTGCTCACTTTAGGTTTGAAAATGTTAAAAATTCATATATATAAAAAAAAGTAAGAAAAAAGTTACAATATAAATTTTATGTACTATAAAATTCTTATATTTTTTAATAATCTTATTTTTAAATATAATAGTATCATCAAACTTTATTTATTATTTTGTTTATTATTAACTGAATATAGTGTATTTATTATTTTATTTTTTTATATTTTTAGTTAATACATTAACTATGTGCAGTGTGAGAACCAAACCTAATCTCCAGGTGCTCTCATGAGAAGCAGACAGATCACACATAAATGTGTATAAGTAGTACGAGTGTGCAATGTCGTGGAATGTATACGCCAAAACTAATTTTGGCGTGCATATGATACACTGTTTTTCGCGTGCATATGACACGCACTTTATGGCGTGTATTTGACACGCTCTTGGATAGGTTTAGGGTAGTGGGGTGGGGTGGGGGGTTTGTATGTATAATACGCCATAAAGTGCGTATTATAGGCATGTGAAAAACAGCGTGGCATAGTGACGCCAATCACTATGATTGACTCATACGCCAATATGAGTTTTGCCGTATACATTCCACGATATTGCACACTCGTACTATTTATACGCATTTTCGTGAGATCCGGCTGTGAAAAATGTATGTGCACCCCTGAATATAACAAATAAGTGCGTGTCTTGGCTGTCTCAGTCACTATGTTTATATAAATATGCAAGTCAAAAGATATTTCCCTTCTAAATTTCTTCAATCTGTGTTTTCTCACTTTGTAGTTTCAGTTTCAAACTAGCTTCCCCAATACTGTCCATCTCAGATAACAGGACTCCTTGACACATACACACCCGCAGTCAAACGGAGGTGCATGACGCCCTGCCATCGACGCTCCATCTGTGTCCTTCCCTTCCAGCATAACAGAGTTGTTCACTCATTTTCTTATTCTGTGTTTTTAAGTCTCTTTTTACAAAGTGCCATTTGGAAGTGGTAAAAACCCATTTGTTTAGGATCTAATCTACTTTGCCGCTCGCTGGAAACAAAGGAATCATTAGAAGACTTTTCCGAACGCACCAACGTTTGTTTTCCCACCATTCTCTAATTTGATTCAACTCCTCAAATAGAGCATGTAATTCATTTAGAGGAAAACATTGTCCAATTGCAATGGTAAGCTGGTGTGGCGGCGCTTTTGCGTAAACAGAGACGAAACGGCAGCTTCGCCTGGATCACAGTATTCTCTAATCCGCTCTCACTCATCCACGCAGGATAATTACCAGGCTGAAAGGGACTTCGCTGTACGTTATTTTAAATAATGAGCCACACAATGGCTCAGGGAGAAGCTTTTCTTCAGAGAAACATCCCAGATATGCCTGCTGAGGTTTCATAAGCAGTCTTCCGGCTCCAGATGAGAACACAGCAGCATGTCTGTTCACTGAGAGCTGTTACATGAGGAAGGAAGCTTTACTACACTTCAAAATGAGCGCATGTGTGGGAGGATGCGTTTACGGCTCCATAAACACACTACAGCCGTTTATTACCCTTAAAGGTGTGACGACGAATATAAGTCAAGCATTTTTATTAATGCTCATATTTAGGGTTAGAGATTTGATAAACATGCACTTAACCTGAAGTATTAACCTTCAGTGAATGTGCATTAGTCTGCACACTGCTTACGGTTTAGAAGCATTAATACCCCATCAAACATTTTGAGTCTTTTTTGAGTCAAACTTTTTTTATAAATAAAATAATATTTTTTATTCAGCAAGGATGCATCATAATTATTCAAAAGTTACAGTAAACTGTATTATAATGTTGTAAAACATTTCTATTTCAAATAAATTAGAGTTTTCACAAAATATTAACCAGCGTAATCAGGGTGCCCTAAATACCACGATTTGTATATTACTCAGAGTAGCAACAAACAGAAAAAGGGAAGAAGAAAGGTATGGTGGAGGAAGAGTTTAGAGTTTTTTTTTATTTTTTATGATAAGATTAAATGCTCATGGAAGAGATGAGTTTTGACCTGCCTTTAAAAAGAAGCGAGTGATTGTCGTGCGTATGGAGGACGGAAGATTGTTCCACCAACCAGAAACAATGAATGAAAAAGTTCTGGAGAGGGATTTCATGCCTCTCATTTTTTTATTTAAATACATAGATCGGCTATTAACATTTGAATTCTAGTGGTCTAGTGGTCGAATTTCTGTGAACCGTGTCAAAAGTTCCGGGCTGCCAGACGCATGGTGACAACACAGACAGCTTTCTTCAGCGCTTGTTCTTCGGCATCGGTTTGGTGTGCTCCTATCCTAACAGACTTCTTTCAGAAACATTCTCTCAAACTTTTCAAGAGTGTATATCACATTTTACAACTTATTAATTGTGGCTTATCCAATCAGAATTCAGAGTCTGAACTGTCCGTTTCTCTTTTTAAATCTTTAAAAGAAGCCTCAAGCAATCAGCAGCAAACTAAGCTGCATGTAGCAGAGAAAGGCCGATTTAATTTGCAAGGTGCTTAAGAGGGCCGAACTCTGGAGACACAAGGGCCCTTTTGAACACGCAGGACGGTGCCTCTGGTGCCTGGCCACTATCATCCCTGCAATTACAACACATGCAACACAGCCCAGAGCAACTAATCCACCCTTAATCTGCATCACACCCCTCGGGGAGAGACAGCTGCTGTTATCAGGCTGACACTTCGCTCTCAAGCTGCTAAAAACAACTTCAAAAGGACACGGACGTAATAAACTTGCTGTTGCTCTAATACTGAGTGTCCCAAATTGTACATCCTTCAAGAGATGGTAAATGATGATTCCAGTTCAGTCATGGTGGACTTAAAGCCTGTACAAGCATTAAAAAGGTATAGCCAATGCTTTTTAATAAGCACTGGCATGCACTGTAACTTAGATATTTGCAACAGGACTTACAGTTATAATAAACTATCATATTGTTCAGTCATTCAGATTTCCACACAGTTACACGGAAGAAGAGACTAAAGACATTTCTAGCCAAAAGAATACCTTTGTCAAAGGTGAACGCAGAAATACAGAAGAAGACGATGACAACAGACAGTCCGTGGCAGAAGTAGAATGACGTCTGACCAAGGATCAGCCGGTGTGACGAGGGAACCTGGTGGAGCAGTAAGGCAGAGGGTGTCTGGTGGAGCCGGTGAAGCTTTGAGGTGATGATAGCAATACAAATCTTGACAGTAAAAGTAAGTATCATACAGTCCATGCAAGTCGATGAAATTAATAAAATATAGTCCATACAGCTCTTAGTGCTGTCTAGAAACAGCAACGCTGAAGGTGCCGGGGTGACCATGGTAGTGCACAGTGACCATGGTAACAAACGAGGAGTGGGAAAATACGAACACAGAAACCAATTAATACAAAAAGTCAATGAAAGTGAAAACAATGAACATAACCGCTACAACCTTAGAGATCAATTTTATTAAAATGCATTTTTTAATGATTGTATAATATACTACCATTAATCAGCATGTTAGATTATATGTAAAATACAGTTTGTAGACTATATAGGCTTCAAGTAGTTACCCTTTTGGCCTTTTTTTCTATAAGCTACATTTACAGTGATTAAACCTGTACACATCCTTTATCTGCAGTAAATACAGATAGCTACATCTTGTAAAGGTACATTTAGAATGTAAATTATGGATGGTGTCTGTCAAAACAGAGCTGGTTCTGGTCAGGGAGAAAAAGTGGAAGTTTCATTAGACTTTAATCCCTTGGAATCTCAAACATGGATTTATACATGTGACAAAAGCTGCTCTACATTTACACTGATATTTCTCTGCTGCACAGACTGCATGGCCGAATCACTCACCCACAGAGGAGCTTTAGGCCATGACATCCCGTTGAGTCTAAACACCATGTTCTGTGTTCCCTTAATTTCTCCTCGATTCTTACATAACAAATGAAAATAAAGACATGAATTTCTGTCTGAGAAAAAAAAAACACTCACAAAGGAAATCTCAATCGTTTATCTAGACAGCAATGAGATCAAACAATGAGCAAATAATAACTTTGCTTTGCAGATTTTTCCTGTCTCCTCCTGAGAAGATATCAACCATGTCTCAAACTGTGTTTGGATTTGACACAATACCATAGTCTTCAATCAAAAATGCAATAACTCAATATAAACTCAAACTTCAATTAGAGATATAGCATCATTGAGGAAAATACTAAGAAACATCCCAAACTAAATTCTGAGCTATGAAAGAGCAACATCTGATGGAATATCATTCCATAAGATTCACCTTGGTCAGATGTTCTGTCTCCACAAGGCTCCATCTTCATCCTCAGCCCCACCGGCTTCACCCAAGTCTTCAGGTTCCCTCCACTCCCCCATGGACTTTTTGAGTCACGCCCTCCTCCAGATCCCCCTCCCTCCTCTAATGTAATCTATAATAAAATCATTATTATTATTTTATTTACAGTGAAATTATAATATTACTTTTTTTTTTATATTTAGTTTTGTAATAATAATGATAATTATTTATTTATTTATTTATTTATTTATATAATGATATATCCCGCTATCACTACGCACTAGCACTATCACACTGTCATGGCTGGTTGCAATGAAGGAGGAATGCAAGCAGTTTTAGTATTTATTAACATAGATCTCAGAAACAATAAAGATGAACAGAACAACATAACCTATTACTAAGTAGAACTGAAAGAAACACAGGGCTTAAAAAGACAGCAAACAAGAAGGGCTAATTAACTGAACAACTGAACAGAACTAAACAAATCAGTAACCATGGAAACATACAGGCAGGGGACGGAAGAAGACTAAACTAATTAACAACCAAGAAAAGAAAAAGAAAAAACTAGAAACACAGACACAGAACAAAAACAATATCGAAGGGCCCTATAATACACCCCGTGAAATGCAACACCAGGTGTGCTGCAAGTACAAACCTGGTTCCAAAAAGTTGGGACACTGTACAAATGATGAATAAAAAAATAATAAATGATGTAGAAGTTTCATATTTCTATATTTTATTCAGAATACAACATAGTTGTATAAATTGTTTAAATTTCATGGCATCAACACATCTACAAAAAAAAGTTGGGACAAGGCCATGTTTACCACTGTGTGGCATCCCCTCTTCTTTTTATAACAGTCTGCAAACGTCTGGGGACTGAGGAGACAAGTTGCTCAAGTTTAGGAATAGGAATGTTGCCCCATTCTTGTCTAAAACAGGCTTCTAGTTGTTCAACTGTCTTAGGTCTTCTTTGTCGCATCTTCCTCTTTATGATGCGCCAAATGTTTTCTATGGGTGGAAGATCTGGACTGTAGGCTGGCCATTTCAGTACCCTGATCCTTCTTCTACGCAGCCATGATGTTGTAATTGATGCAGGATGTGGTCAGGCATTATCATGTTGTAAAAATGCAAGGTCTCCCCTGAAAGAGACAACATCTGGATGGGGGCATATGTTATTCTAGAACTCGGATATATCTTTCAGCATTGATGGTGCCTTTTCAAATGTGTAAGCTGCCGTGCCACACGTACTCATGCAACCCCACACCATCAGAGATGCAGGCTTCTGAACTGAGCGTTGACAACAACTTGGGTTGTCCTTGTCCTCTTTAGTCTGGAATTTACATGGTGTCACAGTGTTCCAATAAAAACCCAAACATTTGATTCGTCTTCCTACAAAACAGTTTTCCACTTTGCCACAATCAATTTTAAATGATCCTTGGCTCAGAGAAAATGCCTGCGCTTCTGGATCATGCTTAGATACTGTTTATTTTTTGACCTATAGAGTTTTAGCCGGCAACGGCGAATGGCACGTGGATTGTGTTCACCGAAAATAAAGTATTCCAGAACCCATATTGTGATTTCCATTAGAATAGCATTCCTGTATATGATGCAGTGCCATCTAAGGGCTTGAAGACCACAGTCGTCCAGTATGGTTTTACTGCCTTTACCCTTAAGCACTGACATTTTTCCAGATTCTCTGAATCTTTGGATGACAGTATGCACTGTAGATGATAATAAATTCAAACTCTTTGCAATTTTTATCTGAGAAACTCCTTTCTGATATTGCTACCCTATTTTTCACTGCAGTATTGGGGGAATTAGTGATCATCTGCCCATCTTGACTCCTGAGAGACGCTGACACTTTTAGAGGCTCTTTTTATACGTAATCATGTTGCCAATTGACCTAATAAATTGCAAATTGGTCCTCCAGCTGTTCCTTATATGTACATTTAACTTTTCCGGCCTCTTATTGCTACCTATCCCAGCTTTTGGGGAATGTGTAGCTGTCATTAAATCCAAAATGAGCCAAGATTTGGCATGCCATTTCAAAATGTCTCACATTCAACATTTTATGTGTTTTGCATTCCTTTTTTATTCACAATTTGTACAGTGACCCAACTTTTTTTGGAATCGGGCTTGTATTTAATTTACTAGTTTCAGCCCGACACAATATAATTTTCACATCCAGCGCACACATTTTAACATGTTTAAATATCAAATAAGGCGCATTGTTGGCGTGTTGCTATTTGGAGGCAACTGAAAACGTCTGTGCCATTAAATAACAAAAACCTGGTCTAAAGTTGTTTTTTTATTTTATTTAAAGTGTGTGTTAGTAATATTTGCCTATAGGCAAGTACACAACATTCGTACACTCTGCTTATTACACACATAGACATGCAGCAGCACAAAAACATGCCAAATATAACACACAAAAAAAAGGATTACGATTATTATGGTAAAATAACTACTTATTTGGCCAATTGTGAAAATACATACATGTATTTTGACTCATCAGGTTCAGGATGCTTAATTGATTCATTGCAGAGACAAGCAATGTGTCTGTCCCTGAATTCTTTTTACTAAGCACCTGCTGAATTTAAGCTTGCAGGTGACTTAAAACACAGTGTACTTTGTTCTTCATTTCTTTATGTACCACTGCTGTGCGAGACTTCATTTAGCATGTAATGCCACAAAACATCTTTGTGAATTGCTTCTCTCCAGTATGGTTCCCATTCTGGGTAAAGCCAAGTGACCTCAGAGATTACAAAGAGCACACACCGAGTGAGGCAAAGGGAGGTAACGAAAATTAGTAGAACGATAGTTAACAAGCTTGTTCTCTATTAGGAAATTAGAGAAAATTTATTTTCTCCTCGGATCCCGCAGGGGGATCACAGCCCTCACCGCTCACGGTCCTGTCTTGTTCATTGTTTTCAAACACTCTCTATTTTCTCTTTGGCTTCCTCTGTCATTTCCACTCTCTCCAAGGCACTTTATTAATGAATTGGAAGATTGTTATTTCTGATACTCACATCCACCTTGAGACAAAGGGGGAAAAGAGCGAACGAGCTAGTGAAATAAAGTGGCTTCATTTGCATCAGCAGATTTGAGACATTCAGTGGGAGTTGAATTCTAAGTTTGACTGACATGATACCGCAGGCAAAACCAGGGAAAAAAGACCCCCGTTCACTACGCTCAGAAACACATTCAAACTCTTGTCATGCATATTTTTATGCACAGGCATTCATTTGGGGGGCTTTTTTAAAAATAAACATTGAAAAGAATTAAGTATGAGATGCTGGTGAATGAAGGCTTCTTGTTATGAGATCACACAGGTGATATTGAACTTAATTATCAGTTATACTAATTTATAATTTGTTACATTTATGTAGCGCTTTTCTAGATACTCAAATCACTTTACATATGGAAGAGGGAAATCTCCTCAACCACCACCAATGTGCAGCATTTACCTGGATGATGCGACGGCAGCCATATTGCGCCATAACGCCCAACACACACTAGCTTATTGATGGAGAGGAGACAGAGTGATTAAGCCAATCATTGTATGGGTAATTTTAGGAGGCCATGATGGACAGAGGCAAATGGGCAAATTTGGCCAGGAGGCTGGGGTTATACCCCTACTCTTTATCGAAGGACATCATGGGATTTTTAATGACCACATAGAGTCAGAACCTTGGTTTAACGTCTCATCCGAAGGACGGTGCTCTTTGACAGTGCATGTCCCCATCACTATACTGGGGTGTTAGGACCCACACAGACCACAGGGTGAGCAACCCCTGCTGGTCTCACTAACACCTCTACCAGCAGCTAACTGGTTTTCCCAGTTGGTCTCTCATCCAGGTTCTGACCAGGGTCAGCCCTGCTTAGCTTCAGTGGGAAACCAGTCTTGGGGTTCAGGGTGATATGGCTGCTGGTGAATAGCCTAGTGTTAATAGAATACTCTAATCCATTTGTCCCTCTCTTTCTTTTAAAAAATAGATCTGGTTCAGATTGGGAAACTTACAATGTAAGTGAAAGTTTAATACCTGTAAATATTAAATAATTAGTTAATACAAAAACGGATCAGCGAGATTTATGCTTACAGTCAGGGAGGAGTTAAATACGGAGACGTGAAGATGACTGCATCTGAAAGCTTGTTATCAGACAAATTATGTGTTTAACTAAACTAGAAGGAGAGGAGGAGTTAAAAAGCGTATTTGGAGCATGTGTAAGGCTTTGGCTTAGCTTTCATCTGGCTTGGGTCAAAAATGCACCTGCACATTTAAACAAAATCTAGTAATAAAGTGAAAATTATTCTCTGAAATTTTCTTGGGACCACTTAGAATCTTCTGGAGCCCACGACCCCAGCTTGAAAACCCCTGCACTAGTGTAGATGGGACCTTATTCAGTTGTGTTTGTTCTCAGTTTTGTTTTCATGGACTTTTAATTTGTTTTTATTCATCACAGGTGTTCCTTTGTTTGAATTCAAAGTACAACATGCTTTTCGAACCAGAATGCATTGCGTTTGTCAGGCACCGATTGATCTGCACAGCGAACGCAAATCGAATCATATAATTTCCGGATGAATGATGGTGTGCGTATGAGCAGGCTTTAAATTGCCACGCTGCAAGTTATCATCTTGTTTTGTCCATTGTTACAGTGGCAATGACAGGATTTTGCAAATAGCAAGTAAACACAACAGTGCTCCTTGTTCTGCTGCAAAAATCTGCATTTTGTCACTTGTGAAACTGACCTGTCAGTTGCATTGTTTAATTTCTTCATTGTTACATTTTAATTCTGCTTTCATCATTTACAATTTTTCTAGATGCATCTTTAGTGATTTTGCAACTGTTTACTATGTCTTGTTGTTGTCCAAAGTTATAGGGGGGTTTTCTGCACAAAAAAAGCACATGTACTTCAGACAGCAGACAGTTCAATTTGTGAAATTGTCAGACAGTTCAATTTTTTAAAGGGGTGATGAATTGGGAAATCAACTTTCCCTTGAGCCTTTGATATATAAAAGGTCATGGTAATATAAGTATATCCTGTAAGTTTCAGAGCTGAAAACTTCTTTATTTGTAAAAGTAAAGCTTTTATAGACACCAGGCCCAGAAAACGAGGCCCTCAAATCAATGATGTACTTGAAGAGTGAAACACGCCTCTATGTGTACGCTGCTTCTGTAGCCCAACCCACCGACTCATGGAGCTAAACTGATCAAGTTACCGGAACAATAAACACGGTGAAGATAGCAAGATAATTGTTTGTAAACAAGACACAGGTCAACACTGGATTTGCAGACATACAGTATTGAGATTAAAACACAATTCTGTGCCTTCTATACTAGATACGACAGGAATGGTGCAACACACTTATGTGAGTAAAACATGTTTTTTTTATATATGCGATAGTAGCTATTGTATTGTTACAGATCATATTGATTATGAGTACATGACGTGTCTAACAGAGTATACCAGCACGCTGTCACAGTGTGGAGAATCCCTTATTTGCTGGTTCATTGTGATTCGGGATCAGACTCCCAGGGTTCACAAAGCCAAACAACCCAGGGCTACGTGTTTTCTAGACGGGATAGAAAAATGTAAGCACGTCAGCAGGCTAGTGAATCTTAAACAGTGAAATAACATTAATTTCTTGATCTCAATTGTTTTCGAAAAGCGATTGGGCAGGCCAAGTAATAAAAAAAAAATTTATTTGTTATGGGTGGATGAGAGATAAACCATTGTGTCTGTCTGATAAATAGGTTTTGAGACTGAGCCCTGTCAGAGAATCATTCCGGCCACTTTCAAAACAATCCCTCTCTCATGTGAACTGACAGGGGAGCAGAAACTCATTAAATCTGCAAATCTTATCCAATCCTAGCCATGGGCGTTTACTTCCAAGTATCCAGTGCTGCACGCCCATCAAAACCCAGCGTTCAGGAGAGACTCTCAAAATCAGTGTAGAAAATAGCCTATTACTATTAGTTATACTATTATTAGTTATGTTTTTGAATGTAAAAAAAAACATGCAAAAGTCATAAGTTGACCTCAGACAACAGTATAAAAAATGTAAAAAGCCAGTTCATGACACCTCACCAATGAATTGACTAAAGTGACATTTATGTAAATAAGGCATTTTAAAACCTTACTAATAACCTTTGCATTGCTCTTAAAGGGAAATTACTAAACCTAAACAGGAGCCTGATAAAAAAAAAACATGCTAATTTAAAAGAAAACATGTCAGATGGACTTAGAAGTTTTTGCACTTGAACTCTTCATATCTAGGTCTTAATTTGCACATCTAAAAGTACGTCCTGTGGCAAATGCACACCTTGAGCAGACTGTAAGTCAATTTTTATAATAGTCTGCCAAATAACTTGACGTAAGCTGGTGGACAGACCGTGGCTCACAGCTCCAGAGTTTCAGATGAATGGTTCAATAGTCAGTGTGTGGGCACAGCTCAACCCAATGCCACTGTGAGCCTGATATTTGCCATCTGTCTCATCAGCAGCGGCAGCAGCCAGCATGTACAACACTGCACCGTAATGAGCCTTAATTACACCTAGAGCTGTACAGCAATAGAGGTCAAAATCAATGCCTTTACTGATGCTTTAACCAACCGACTGCTTTCCATCAGCTGGAGTTTAACTTGCCCTAGGGAACTTTAAGACAAAATGTTCTCATAAAGACTGGGGAAACTGGCAAAATGAAAGAATTTTTCAGAAGGATTGCAGGTATTGTCTCTGACCTCTGTGGATTTCATTTGCTTGCTCACAAACCTACATTTGATGGCACTTGATCAGCCGCAATGCATTAAACCATTGTCAGCAAATCAACATACATTATTTTACTGTACGAAATTACTCTTAAATCTGTTAAAATCCTTTTAATGTATAGTGTTTGATTGCAAGATGTTCAGCTAGTGCAGTTTTATTTATTTTTTGTGTTTACACATCCAATAACTATCCACATGAGCATTTTCTCTCTCTCTTCAGTTTCTCATTTATTTTATTACTGGTGAAACGGTCACAGCGTTCTCATTTACCGGTAGTAATGAGTTTTAAATTAAATTCTCGCACTGAATGAATAAAAGGAAGCGAAACATATACACGAGATCATTACATTGTGACTGAATATATGGCAAAATAACACCTGAATCTTTTTTTATACGAAACTCAATTGTTTGGCCTAATGTGGCCTGCATTTGAAACCATTCAAATATCTTAAGCAATAATCTAACAAAAAGATCAGATAATATGAAAATGGGGTAATACAAATAAGCTTAGTTAATTTTTTTTTTTTTTTTTTTTTTTTTTTTTTGCAGACACAAAAATAGGATGTTAGGTATTATGTTCGTGCTGCTCTTTTTCATACTGTAAAAAAAAGGAAACAGATGCTCTTATGCTCCAACAATGATAAAAACAGACCCAAAATATAGTACAACTTGTATGCTATATTTAAGTCTTCTGAAAGATTTTTAAGGCTGAATTTTAAGTCATTACAGCAAAATATACAATCTAAAATATGGGGCATAGCAAGTTTGAATATGAAGAAGTTTGAGATAATTGAGAGCTACTGATAGGGATTTCACTAGCCCTGTAAATAATGGGACAATTTGAACACTTTTTTTTTTTAACTGAGTACTACAAGTATCCTAAAGACAATCCTAATACAGCAAGCAACTCAGCGTGGTATGTATCCTATACATCTCAAACCACAGCAATAAAAACACACAAGCCCATAATGATAATCTCAGAGTCAATTGCAAACAACCTGTTATTTCTTTCTACACACAACAAAAGCTGGTGTTGTGTAAGTAGGCATGCATGTGTGTTTACGTGTGTGTGGTTATGGGGTTCTGATTGTTAACATTGCACAGCTCTGGATAATAACCGCCACAAGGGAAGCCGTAATGGATTATTCTGCTCTTATGGCTTTTAGTGGTGCAGGCGTTCTATGGGGGGTCTATTTAGAGGGCAAGGGTTGATATTGATTCAAGCCTTCAGATGAGAGTGCACATCAACGGAAATCATCAAGTGCCTATCAGCTGAAACCTGACCCATGCAGAGCCCAGTGATAATGACAATAATGACTTATCATGCATTTCCTCCTGCTCTTTCTTTTAACATTTCCCTTTTTCCTGTCTACCTGAATCATTACATTGTACATATGCAAGTTCGTTTTGATTGGCAATATTGTCTTAATATTTTTATGGAGCATGGCGAGGAGGTCTAAAAAACCACGGGCAAAATTGAGGAAATTTTAGGTTCTTCTATCATCTATCTATCTATCTATCTATCTATCTATCTATCTATCTATCTATCTATCTATCTATCTATCTATCTATCTATCTATCTATCTATCTATCTATCTATCTGTCCGTCCGTCCGTCCGTCCGTCCGTCCGTCCGTCCGTCCGTCCGTCCGTCCGTCTGTCCGTTACCAATAAACCTTACAATTTCAAGGCTTTCTAAACTTTATTTAAAAAACTTTCATACAAGGCATTGCCAGGGGGAACATACACAGTTAAAATTGTTATTATTTTGATGATCTCATCAGGAAACAGGCCAAAAAAATGAGCCAAAACATGCTGTTTTGAGAAAGTTTTTTTTTTTTTTCTAATTTTTGTCAGACGGCAGCTTTCAACAACAAGAATGGCTCAAGGCCAGTCCAAAAGAGGTTAGAGTCAGTGGACAGAATGTCACTTGACAAATGAGTGAGCAGCGGTGCAAAAAAGTGAGAGATGTACATACTGAATTGCTTCTTGCATTTAAAAACAACTAGATGAAGTGCAACGAATGGAGCGGAATGCAAAGCTTGTAAGAGACTTTTTTTTCTTTTCTATGTGATGCAATGACCACAAACATTCAAGCATCTGGAAGGGAAAGAATTGTTCCACATTATGCATATATTCATGCATATGCATGCCTGTAAATGCACACTTTTAGATTTTCTCAGTGGAGCCAAAATGAAAATGATTATTAGTGATGGCTGTTTCTGTTGCATGTCCACTTCCACCATTACTCACCAGAGTGATGTTCCTGGATGTCCCCCCTTGTTATTGTTTTTTTGTTTTTTTTGCTTCCTGCCTCAAAAATAGCGAGAGTCTGCAGAGTAGACACAGCAAATAGAGAGAGGTTTGACAGCTCAGGAAGGAGAAGTAATTAATTGGTGAAACAAACAAAATCTGCCAATAGAGTATTTTAGTTATATTTTTGTAGGTGTATATATATATTCAGGGTCCTGCATCAACACAATAAATCCTTACCACCACACTCATTAGAGAGGAGGAAATTGATCCATTATTTCAATGTCCTCCTTTGGCAAGTGGCCACATCTCCATATTCTGTGTATCACATCCTGAATATTCTGCTGAAGTAACATAATCATGATCCACCCATATGATGATCCACCCATATTAATGTCCACCCACTTATCAACATTAGTGATATCTGCAATACATTATGTTCTGTTTACCCATAGGGGGTTATTGCTTTTCTCACTGCTCTTATCCATGCTAGGCTGCATGGATGCACAGGGAGTTCCATAATACCAATCCAAACTGTATGCTAATAGTCAATTAATTATCTGTGATGATATCGGTCCTGACAGAACTACAAATAGCAGAACACTTCAAAACAATGATTTTCTTACTCAGTATTTGTATGTCTAAACATTCGTACATGTACTCGAGAAGCAGACAATAAGTCTTGTTTTCGTATTCATACTCACCTAAAGGATTATTAGGAACACCATACTAACATTTTGTATGACCCCCTTTTGCATTCAGAACTGACTTAATTCTACGTGGCATTGATTCAAAAAGGTTTTGAAAGAATTATTTATAAATGTTGGCCCATATTGATAAGATAGCATCTTGCATTTGATAAAGAATTTGTTCCACCACATCCCAAAGATGCTCTATTGGGTTGAGATCTGGTGACTGTGGGGGGGCATTTTAGTACAGTGAACTCATTGTCATGTTCAAGAAACCAATTTGAAATGATCTGAGCTTTGTGACATGGTGCATTATCCTGCTGGAAGTAGCCATCAGAGGATGGGTACAAGGTTGTCATAAAGGGATGGACATGGTAAGAAACAATTTTCAGGTAGGCCATGGCATTTAACAGATGCCCAATTGCCACTAAGGGACCTAAAGGCACCAACAACCATGCCACGCTCAAAATTGCTTAAATCACCTTGCTTTCCCATTCTGACATTCAGTTTGGAGTTCAGAAGATTGTCTTGACCAGGACCACACCCCTAAATGCATTGAAGCAACTGCCATGTGATTGGTTTATTAGATAATTGCATTAATGAGAAATTGAACAGGTGTTCCTAATAATCCTTTTGGTGAGTGTATATATATATAGGTTGGGGAATTTCGTCATATATATATATATATATATATATATATATATATATATATATATATATATATATATATATATATATATATATATATATACAGTGAGGAAAATAAGTATTTGAAGACCCTGCTATTTTGCAAGTTCTCCCACTTGGAAATCATGGAGGGGTCTGAAATTGTCATCGTAGGTGCATGTCCACTGTGTGAGACAGTGAGACATAATCTAGATTTTAAAAATCCAGTAAAAATTTCTATTTATTTGTATGATTCAGCTCTATTTGAACACCTGTCTATCAGCTAGAATTCTGACCCTCAAAGACCCTCTGACCTGTTAGTCTGCCTTTAAAATGTCCACCTCCACTCCTTTATTATCCTAAATTAGATGCACATGTTTGAGTTTGTTAACTGCATAAAGACACTTGTCCACCCCATACATGACCAAGACCAAAGAGCTGTCCAAAGACTCTAGAGACAAAATTGTACACCTCCACAAGGCTGGAAAGGGCTATGGGAAATTGCCAAGCAGCTTGGTGAAAAAAGGTCCACTGTTGGAGCAAATATTAGAAAATGGAAGAAGCTAAACATGACTGTCAATCTCTCCCGGACTGGGGCTCCATGCAAGATCTCACCTCGTGGGGTCTCAATGATCCTAAGAAAGGTGAGAAATCAGCCCAAACCTACATGAGAGGAGCTGGTCAATGACCTGAAACGAGCTGGGACCACCGTTTCCAAGGTTACTGTTGTTAATACACTAAGAAGTCATGATTTGAAATCATGCATGGCACGGAAGGTTCCGCTGCTTTTTCAGGCCTGTCTTAAGTCTAAGTTGGATGATCCAGAGGAGTCATGCGAAAAAGTCATGTGGTCAGATGAGAACAAAATATACATTTTTGGTCATCATTTTTGGGAAGAAGAATGATGAGTACCATCCAAAGAACACCATCCCTAGTGTGAAGCATATGGGTGGTAGCATGCTTTGGGGGTGTTTTTCTGCACATGGGAGGGGCAAATACACTGTATTAAGGAGAGGATGTCCGGGGCCATGTATTGTGAGATTTTGGGGAACAACCTCCTTCCCTCAGTTAGAGCATTAAAGATGGGTCGAGGCTGGGTCTTCCAACATGACAATGACCCGAAGCACACAGCAAGGATAACCAAGGAGTGGCTCTGTAAGAAGCATATCAAGGTTCTGGTGTGGCCTAGCCCAGGGGTTTTCAAACTGGGGTCCGGGGACCCCCAGGGGTCCTCCAGAAGGTTATATGGGGTCCCCAGAAAATTTCAGGGAATAAAAAGACAAAGCAAAAATGGATACGCTGTTTTGTTTTCTAAATGTTTCTCTCCTTTCTTGCCATAAACATACTTTCCAGAATTGTATGTTTGTCTTGTACCTTTTATAGTGAGTTTTTCTCCATTTATCTCACTCACAAGGTATGAAAGCTTGTTTACATGCATTTATTGTGAAAGTTGCTTATACAATTGAAAATGTTCTTCAGGTTTATACATCCAACATTAAATATAGCCAGTTTAAGTTTGGAAACAATATGTTGTATTTATAATCACACTAACTATGACTTACTTTTTTTTTTTCATAAAGAAAAATATAGAGATAGATTTTAGGAAGGGGGTCCTTCATAAAGGTTTATCATAATTGGGGGTCCTTGGGATCATACAGTTTGCCAGTCTCCAGACCTAAACCCAATAGAGAATCTTTGGAGGGAGGTCAAACTCTGGGTTTCTCAGCAACAGGCCAGAAACCTGACTGATCTAGAGAAGATCTGTGTGGAGGAGTGGACAAAAATCCATCCTGCAGGGTGTGCAAATCTGGTGGAAACTACAGGAAACGTTTGACCTCTGTAATTGCAAACAAAGGCTACTGTACCAAATATTAACATTGATTTTCTCAGGTGTTCAAATACTTATTTACAGCTGTATCATACAAATAAATAGTAAAACAATCATATATTTTTTTTTTTAGATTATGTCTCTCACAGTGGACATGCACCTACGATGACAATTTCAGACCCCTGCATGATTTCTAAGGTGAAGAACTTGCCAAATAGCAGGGTGTTCAAATACTTATTTTCATCACTGTATATATATATATATATATATATATATATATATATATATATATATATATATATATATATATATATATATATATATATATATATATATAGAGAGAGAGAGAGAGAGAGAGAGAGAGAGAGAGAGAGAGAGAGAGAGAGAGAGAGAGAGAGAGAGAGAAAGATTTCTCTCTGTCCTAAGAATTTCTATTAGCCCCACTAGCAGATACTATGCTTGATTTGATACATAATACTTTTTACATTGATTTATATGCCAGGGGGGGGGGGGGGGGGGGGGGATAGCATGTAAAAACAAAGCAAATTATGGTTGGTGGCTTCTGCTTTACACTTACATATATTATGTATTCAGCCACTACCATGTCTGTAAAACCAGAGAGGCTTTGCATAAAAATTTAAAAAGCTCTAATATGAATAATGAGTACACAAACCCAGTTTACATTGTACATTAAAGTCTGCTATTTAAAGAAACCACTCTGAACATGACAGCACTACTCCGAAGCTATTACCGGATGCTGGCCACACAACACGTAAAGGTTTATGGCAAGCATCAAATGAGGACAACTATTACACATGCTGTCACACGGAGGAGGAGCAAGCGGAGTTGAGTGACTTGCCGTTTCATGCCGTCAATCAGCCATAAAAAGCAAGAATGAGTTCCGCCCACTTACATTGTATACATACAGAAATTATACATCAGTTTCTGCATGGCCTGGTGCCTCTTGGCTAAAGAAACAGTTGCGACAAAGTGATGTATGACGTCGTAACTTATCGAATTGCTCCGCACCATTTCTTCGTTAAACATACATGCAGGAAAGACATGGTGCTGTAAATCACAAAGGCTGCTGGCCAAACTGGGAGGGTATAAATTGAAGTGGATTAAAGTTGTTTTTCATCACCGTGGGTCTGCTGACATGAACGACGGGGTTCACCATTACCGAACAAAGCTGTATAAAGTTCTTATATAGTGCACAGAGGCTGGGGCCAACAGTTTGATGGCCGACTTACTTTTATGTTTATCTTTTCTCCACTATAAACTATGAAAGGCTCTGCTGATTGGGCAATCGGAAAGCATACCTGAAGCTTATGGCATGGCAGCCATGTTTTAATTTGAGTCAGCCTTCAGGCCGGTCTGCTTTTTATTGGTCCATTTCGGAGTGTAGCTATTTATGAGCAATAAAATGGTGCCGAGCCCCAGTTGAGCTGAGGGCTACTCTAGTTTAACTAGTGTCGTCTATTAATTTAATTTCGCCCCAACCTGACTTCCCATCACAACGGAACTTCCAATGAAGGTACATTTTCTAAAACGCTCTTTAGAGGGATACATTAGTGAAACATAATATTGTGCACTATTACTAAATTATGATGGTATTGGTGAGATAAAATAGCTTAGTATAAGATGCCTTGGGACAGCACATGAAGTAGGCTACCTCTAAAAACAGCATATACAAAATGAAACATACTCTACACAAATGTACCAATGCAAATTTAAATGCTTGGCCAGAGAATTGCAAGTGTGTGCTCATGGAAGAAAAATGTGGCCCGATCAGCACTCTAACACACACACACACACACACACACACACACACACACACACACACACACACACACACACACACACACACACACACACACACACACACACACACACACACACACACACACACAAAACACACACAATTTAAATGAGGCATTTACTCACCCTCATGTCATGCCAGATTTGAAAGACTGATAATATTTTGAAGATCACTGGACTGCATATTCTTCTAAATATCTTAATTTAAGTTCTACAGATTCCTACAAATTTGGAACCACATGAAGGTGAGTAAATAACTAAAAATTGTAAGTATTTTCTCATGGTAAAATGCGTAATGACGACAATTAAACTAGCTTTAACTAGCCAGCTCAGCAAGACTGTCAACAAGAACTGTCTGGCATGACTAAACATGAAATGAATCATAGAAGGCACTAATGTCACTTTAGAAGCCCCTCGTGGCAACACTGAAAATAAACTTGATTAAGAACTGACTAAATAAGAACTATATCATAAGATTATCTTCATAAAAATCATTACAAATTTATAAACTTGTAAAGAGATCTCAATAGCTAAGTTTGCAGAACCCTGGTATTTGCGACAATAGCAGAGATACTCGCGGCACCGCAGTGTCGTATGAAGTGAATTACAAATGAGAAAGCTTTGAGCATTATCTGTGCATTTAAATTGACAAAAATAATATATCTAATTAATGTATCACAAGGTAATTGGAATCAAGTTAGCACACAAGGACTCAAAAAATACACAAGGCACAGGTCTCTGCACCTAATTAACACCGACAAATTTGAATAGTGTGTATTCAGCCTTCCAAACATAAATCTATCTGGTCTCTTTTCTCCCCATCCTAATGGCTACAAAACTGTCGTATTAATTTACCCTTTAAAACGTGGGTGAAAAAAAGTCTGGCTTGACATAGTGTGGATAAGTTCAATAACGGTAATTCTGTCACCTTTGTTCTCTCACACGCACATCCCACATTAACATTCTGAAAGAGAAGAAAGCCTTTGATTTGTGGAATGTCTGTATTCAAACTGGGAAATGCCTTTTACATATTAATTGGGATCAGCCGACTGGCGAGAAAGGGACCTGTTCCGGTTCCGTTGCGCCCTCTGTCTCTATCCTTCAACCTCTGGCACTCATCCGCCCGTTACGCACAGCCATAATAACATGAAAGAAAGACGAAGGATTCTGGAGACAGACATGGCATTACGCTGCTTTAAACAGAAGATTAAAGTCTGGAGGATATAAAAGCAAATTTTCCATCCATATGGGATGTTTGCAATGGAATTTTCAAATTTAGAGTTTATAAAGTGAGTTTACTAGCCCTTTATTGAAAGCTCTGTGTAACCATTACTGTGAGAGTGGTTATCCATGCAACCCAGGCTCAATGGAAATACGTGACTCTGCCTACATTTTTGCAACACCCAAAATATGTACCTCCAGGTACGTTTACCTGCACTTGTTGGGTGAAACATCCACCGGAGGCACTAAGTGGTAATATTTTTTCTCCATTCCAGATGTGTAACATGACATCATGACTTTGTGTAAACATACATGCTCCAAACCTGATCACAGAATGAATATTTATAGCCTAATTTTATATTTTGGAGCAACTAACTCCACTCCTAACCTAAACCTACCAACTCTCAACAATATAAAACACGTAACAGGCAACAAAATGTACAGTCACATGTATTTATTGCAAAAACTGACCAAAAAACTGTATAAGAGTATTAACTCATGTTGCATTCCAAGTCTTCTGAAGTCATACGATATCTTCATGTGAAGAACAGAGTTGATCTTAATGTTTAAGTGGTTGAAATGATGATCGCACTCCTTTGCGAACACACACACACACACACACACACACACACACACACACACACACACACACACACACACACACACACACACACACACACTCTTTCATTCATATTTCTAATTTAAATGATACACCCAAGTTGTCACGAGACACACGAGAGCCAATGGCATTTTACAATCAAAGCTGACATAATGACGCAATTGGTCACGACACACAAGACAGCCAATGCTGTCAAAGATGACCTGACGTTTCTTCCGGTGGCAATATTTGAAAGGTATTATTAATCTTTGGCGGATGGACTCGACGTTCTGATCGCTTTTGGGGATTTTCTTCACACAAATCAATAATTTGGCCTATGAACACTTGGGATATTTGTACTTTCTGGATAAATTATGCATGCAGTCGTATCTGCCTGTTATATCCTGCTTTTTATAATACACAAATGAGTAGGTTTAGGGAGGGGATTGAGTTACGCGTACAAAATCTGTCTGAATATGTGTGTGTGTCCACAAGGTAAATGGATTTATAAACATACTAAATTGTTTTTTTTGAAAATGTAAAAATTCAGAATGTTTCTTGTGATGGGTAGGTTTAGGGGCTGTGTGTGTGCGTGTGTGTGTGTGTGTGATGGGTAGGTTTAGGGGTAGGGGCAGTGTAGGGGGATAGAAATGTAACGGCGTTGATAAACACACTAAAAAGCGATTATGCGTCTTGATAGCACGCCAAAATGGCATACGAATTGGCGTGTCATACATACGCCATTTCATGAGATCAGTTTGGGAATGAAGAAAAAATATTACCACTTAGCGCCTCCGGTGGACGTTTCACCCAAAAAGTGCAGGTAAACGAACCTGGAGGTACATATTTCAGGTGTTGCAAAAATGTAGGCAGAGTCACGTATTTCCAATGAGCCTGGGTTGCATCCATCGGTCTACCTAGTTATCTATCGATCTATGTAGGGATGGGACATTTAAAGAATTAATAATTTCAGCCCCTTAATGACACCATTAACAGTTATTTTAGTACTTGTAAGAATTGAAAACATGCTAGGCATTGCCAAATGATACATTTAAATAATTAAAAAGCTTTTAATAACTTTTTAAGGGTGAGACAGCCCTCTCAGTGTGCCAAGTTTAACCTTCCTGCATGAGATTCCATGGGCTTCCATAGACTCAATAGCAAAAGAAGAATAAAAACAGTAATAATAAAAATAATAAAAAGCAAACCTTTTTTTATACTTTTTTTTTACAATCTGTTAATCTGCCCTAATTATTTTAAACAACAACACTACACACACACACACACACACACACACACACACACACACACACACACACACACACACACACACACACATTACATTTCTGAAGGATCATGTGACACTGAAGACTAGAGTAATGATGCTGAAAATTCAGCTTTACATCACAGGAAGAAATTACATTTTTAACATAAAAAAAGGTTTTAAATGGTATCTAATATGTGCGTTTATGAATAAATCTAAATACTGTCCACAAGGAATGTTCTTACTCTTCAAAAAAATATATCCTATTTCTTTTTGAGAGAGACATGAGCTTTGTTAAGAAACAGCAATGATCAAAGTAATAATTTGTAAAATTAGGAGTAAGATTGAGCACTTTGAAGGTGACCCTGTATGTGAAATTTTATCATGAGTCTGCACACTAGGAGCGTCTACCTAAAGGAGGTTCCCCAGGGGCCTCCCACCACGGGGACAGGCTGACAGATGAGAGTTCAAACAGAGAGGAGAGGTTGTGTAAGAGAGGAAAGGAGAGAGAACAAGGAGGACATATGAAGACAGGCATGGGGACATCACCCCAGTGGATGGGACTGAAAATGGATGCGTGCGATGGGTAGCTGTCAATAATAAGTCAAGGGAAGTTCTAACAGCTGCAAAGAACCTGACAAGAGGTTACCAGTTACCGTAAAAACAGTAATATTGTGAAAAATAGTTTTTTAATATTCCTACCTTTTTTCTGTTTCCTGTCATCAGTCTCAAAAGATCCTTCAGGAACTTTTTTTCTTCGCGAAGCTTTGCGTAAGAGCTAATAAAATATTTAGGGCCCTATTTTAACGATCTGAAACGCAAGTGTCAAAGCGCGAAGCACAAGTATCTTTGTGGGCGGGTCTTGGCGCTCTTGCTATTTTCCCGGCGGGATAAAAATGGGTTGGTCTGAAGTAGCTTCATTAATCATAGGTGTGGTTTGGGCGTAACGTGAATAAACCAATCAAAGCAGCATCCAACATTCCCTTTAAAAGCAGGTGCGCAAGTTCCATTATGGATTGCTGTTATTATGGTGTATTTACCAGGCGCACGCCAGGAGCGGTTCACAGCCGAGGAGACTGATGTTCTTGTAAGAGCGGTGAAAGACAGAGAAGTTGTGTTGTATGGGGATGGGAGAAACCCACCCAAAATAGCGTTGGTTAAACAGGCGTCGGTTAAACATTTTTTTTCAGTTTTTCAGTCGATTTTTTTCCTGGTTCTTGACAGACAAACCAATTTTTTTAGATGTCCTTATATCCATATATGTCTTGCCACTATTGGGGAAACAGGTCTGATCCTTAATTACTACAATTAGCCTGAATAATTTGTAAGCTAGATTTATGCCTATTTTTTCACATCTTAGTGGCACACCACAATGATTTCCGTCATCTCATGTGTAAATATTTTTTTAGTGTAACAATTTATGATATGCAAAAATAACTGTTGCATCTGTGTAGATTACATGAGCAAAGTGTATGCGCGTTGTGCACGCTATACATTATGGTCAAGCATGCGCCCTTAAAATAGCATAATGAACAACGCGCAACGCGCCACTGACTTTAGACTAGATTTTTTCTGGTCAGTGGCGCATTTGTTTAATGGAACAGCAAAATAGCACCAGGGATTGTTTGCGCTGGAACACGCCTCCTTTTTTGCGCCGAACCGCCCAGGGAGCACAAGTTCATTCACTAGTTTAGCGACGTGCTTCTGTGGAGGGAAAAGCACGCTTTGCGCGGTTGCAAAATAGGAATGACACATGCGTCGGTGTACAAAGTCAATTGCGCTGTGTACATTATCCCGCTTATTACACGGCTACTAGTCTCAAATAAATTAGACATGAAATATTGTCTTGAGATTAAATATTTTATTAGCTCTTACGCATCCCTTACACATATATATATATATATATATATATATATATATATATATATATATATATATATATATATATATATATACATTCAGCTAAAGGATTATTAGGAACACCATACTAATACTGTGTTTAACCCCCTTTCGTCTTCAGAACTGCCTTAATTTTATGTGGCATTGATTCAATAATGTGCTGAAAGCATTCTTTAGAAATGTTGGCCCATATTGAAAGGATAGCATCTTGCAGTTGATGGAGATTTGTGGGATGCACATCCAGGGCACCAAGTTCCCGTTCCACCACATCCCAAAGATACTCTATTGGGTTGAGATCTGGTGACTGTGGGGGCATTTTAGTACAGTGAACTCATTGTCATGTTCAAGAAACCAATTTGAAATGATTTGAGCTTTTTGACATGGTGCATTATCGTTCTGGAAGTAGCCATCAGAGGATGGGTATGTGGTGGTCATAAAGGGATGGACATGGTCAGAAACAATGCTCAGGTAGGCTGTGGCATTTAAACGATGTCCAATTGGCACTAAGGGACCTAAAGTGTGCAAAGAAAACATCCCCCACACCATTACACCACCACCACCAGCCTGCAGAGTGGTTACAAGGCAAATTCTGATTCTACCATCTGAGTGTCTCAACAGAAATTGAGACTTATCAGACCAGGCAACATTTTTCCAGTCTTCAACTGTCCAATTTTGGTGAGCTTGTGCAAATTGTAGCCTCTTTTTTCCTATTTGTAGTGGAGATGAGTGGTACCCGGTGGGGTCTTCTGCTGTTGTAGCCCATCCACCTCAAGTTGTGCATGTTGTGGCTTCACAAATGCTTTGCTGCATACCTCATTTATAACGATTGGTTATTTCAGTCAAAGTTGCTCTTCTATCAGCTTGAATCAGTCGTCCCATTTTCCTCTGACCTCTAGCATCAACAAGGCATTTTCGCCCACAGGGCTTCCACATACTGGATGTTTTTCCCTTTTCACACCATTCTTTGTAAACCCTAGAAATAGTTGTGCATGAAAATCCCAGTAACTGAGCAGATTGTGAAGATTGTCTTCCGTTAGAAATCAACTTGACCCCCTTCAATTTGCCTATAGGTCACACAGGGGCACAGAGGACGCAACTCTTACTCTTGTAAATCAAATAGCTAAACATTTGCAACAACCAAAGTCACTTGCTCGGGTTCTTTTTATTGATTTTACTTCTGCTTTTAATACTATGCAAACTGACATTCTTTTAGAACAACTTCATAGGATGAATGTGAATGGTGGGCTCATTCATTGGATTAGAAGTTTCTTAACTGACCGCCCTCAGAGAGTCTTAATGAATGGGGTCTACTCAGATGAGCTTGTTATAAATACTGGAGCACCACAAGGCTGTGTGTTGTCACCTTTGTTGTTTTCAATTTATATAAATGATATGACTGTGCACAGCACCAATGTTAGTTTACTTAAATATTCTGATGACATGGCCTTGGTAGGACTTCTCACAGAAAATAATGCAGCACATGAGGAAGCTTATTTTAGCCAAGTCACTTTATTGCAGGATTGGTGTCAGACTGTTAAATTGGAAATTAACGTGACTAAAACAAAAGAACTTATAATACAAACGAAACCAAGAGGGGCCAGTAACATCAACCCTGTTGTACTTAACAGCCAGCCTGTGGAAGTAGTTGAAAATTTTAAGTACCTGGGTACAATTATTGATCGTACTTTAAGTTTTACTGTTAACTCAGAGAGTATTTTTAAGAGAGCTAATCAGCGATTGTTTTTAATTAGAAAACTGAGGAGTTTCAGGGTCAGTCAGCATATTCTTGAGATGGCATATAGGGGCCTTGTAGAAAGTATTTTGCAGTTTAAAATGCAAAAACTGTAACACTCTCACAAAGGTCTTCTTTAAAGCTCATGTTTTTCTCCTTAGCTAAAGACTCTGGATCATTCATGTTTCCACATTTGATTCCAAGATTCAGAAGAGATCTCAACAACACCACACACTGTGCTCATATTTTTTCTCCTATAGCTAGAGACTCTGTCCATAATCCATTCATTTTCGAACGAAGACCCTGAGTGTGACTTCTTTTTACATCTCTTTAGAACAAGAAAATAAAGCCCATTGTTTGTTTGTGTGTGTGTGTGTGTGTGTGTGTGTGTGTGTGTGTGTGTGTGTGTGTGTGTGTGTGTGTGTGTGTGTGTGTGTGTGTGTGTGTGTGTGTGTGTGTGTGTGTGTGTGTGTGTGTGTGTGTGTGTGTGTGTGTGTGTGTACTTGTCTACCTATCTAACAGGGGACCTTGGCGTCGTTACACACTCACCAACAGGGGACCTCTGAGCCAAGAGGGGACATTTTTCAAGTCCCCTGTTGGTCATGCATTAAATCATGTGAAAATGAAGTAAAAAACTAAAGAAATGCTCTGGTGATTTTTTAAATGTTTGACCAAGTAAGGACCTACAGGTGTGTGTGTGTTTAAATCATGTTAAAATCAAGAAACAACACTCTGGTGAATTTTTAAAAATTTTGACCAAGAGGGGACCTAAGAGTGTGTGAGTGTTTAAGGCCATGCTCAGCAGCTCCCCTGTAGGCTGGAGCAGGAACTGTAATAGCCCTTAAACACACGTCGTTCACACACACACACACTCCTCTATTGTTTGAATGGCCTGCTGTCCTCTGACTCTAGAGCTGCTGTTTAACAGGCTGCTTACTAAAGGAACAAACATTATATAGATTATATCTCTTTACTAAATACCCTGACTAGTTTCAAACTGTGCATTACTTTAAAATTAAATACTACAGGATCCAAGAAAAAACGATTAAAAAATCTAAACAACCAGGATGTAATTAGAAATACATCTGCCATCAAAATGTGTGTGTCCTCAGTTTCTACAAATAAATATAGTAAATACCATCCATCATGGCCGTGGAGAGACCGTAAAACTTTATAAAATTATTAAGGGATCTCATTCAATGCTTTTGTAAACATTTTTTGTTTCTGTGTATATATATATATATATATAACATTTTAATAACAGTGGCCTATAATTATTGAAAAATAATGCATTATTTTATTTATATATATAAAAAAGGTACGGTAAATGGGACAAACTTTGCATCTAAAGTTCTTTTAAACAAGTGTTAACATAGACATTATTAAAAACATTTTATTTTAGCCAAGTATTTGTAAAAATAATGTGTGACTTTTGGCCCATATAAAAGGCCCATCTTACCACCTTATACATTTATGAGCTTTTTAAACTAACCACTTTTGATTTATTTATGTTTAACAAAATGATGCAGGTCCCCTGTTAGATAGTAAATCACGACGCCTGTGTGTTTGCTGTGACATTTCTTATCATCATAAACACACTGCAAAGATTTAGAGTTTTTACAGCAATAACTGAGTTTAAAGGGTTAAATCAAGCAGAAATAGCTCTCTAATGTATTAATTGCAGGTAGTTATTGAATAGTGATTACGTTACACACACACTGACTCAGGTCCCCTGTTAGATAGCAAATCATGACGCCTGTGTGTTTGCTGTGTCATTTCTTATCATCACAAACACACTGCAAAGATTTAGAGTTTTTACAGCAATACCTGAGTTTAAAGGGTTAAATCAAGCAGAAATAGCTCTCTAATGTATTAATTGCAGGTCATTATTGAATAGTGATTACAATACACACACACTGACTCAGGTCCCCTGTTAGATAGTAAATCACGACGCCTGTGTGTTTGCTGTGACATTTCTTATAATCACAAACACACTGTAAAGATTTAGTTTTTACAGCAATAACTGAGTTTAAAGGGTTAAATCAAGCAGAAATAGCTCTCTAATGTATTAATTGCAGGTCATTATTGAATAGTGATTACGTTACACACACACTCACTCAGGTCCCCTGTTAGATAGTAAATCACGACGCCTGTGTGTTTGCTGTGACATTTCTTATCATCACAAACACACTGCAAAGATTTAGAGGTTTTACAGCAATACCTGAGTTTAAAGGGTTAAATCAAGCAGAAATAGCTCTCTAATGTATTAATTGCAGGTCATTATTGAATAATGAATATGTTACACACACACACTGAGTCGAGTCCCGTTAGATAGTAAATCACGACGCCTGTGTGTTTGCTGTGACATTTCTTATCATCACAAACACACTGTAAAGATTTAGAGTTTTTACAGCAATACCTGAGTTTAAAGGGTTAAATCAAGCAGAAATAGCTCTCTAATGTATTAAATGCAGGTCATTATTGAATAGTGATTACGTTACACACACACTGACTCAGGTCCCCTGTTAGATAGTAAATCACGACGCCTGTGTATTTGCTCTGACATTTCTTATCATCACAAACACACTGCAAAGATTTAGAGTTTTTACAGCAATACCTGAGTTTAAAGGGTTAAATCAAGCAGAAATAGCTCTCTAATGTATTAATTGCACTGAAAAAAATGACTTTGTGGTATTGTAAAATCTATTACATTAATTCATGTAATTTATACATTGTAAAATCAAGATTAAGTTGGAACTATATATCTTATGTAAAATTTACACAATTTATTAATGTAATAAATTAACTGAGAAGAAAGAGTAAATTTTACCATATATTTACAAATAGTATTTAATGTTTTATAGTCACAGCACATTCACCTAAAAATACTAAGTAAATTTTAATCTGAAAAGCAAAGTGTGTTTGAATGTGCCTGCCCGTTTTTGTTGTTGCTCAAAAAGATCCCGGTTCAGTGGCAGAGACGGTCGGTTTGGGATGTTGCTTTTACATGGCTGACTTATTCTCGGTAAGTTCTGACCTTTCTATTTTAGATTTGTGATAACGATGTACTTCGTTTTGATGGTTTGATTATTGCATAGACGTTACGGTTTAAAATTGACTAAAAGTGAGTTTTAATCACAATAACGGTAGCTAAAGCTAAAGCATTATCCACTTCTATAAAGTTGAGACTGGTGTTTGGTCAAAGATAGAGGGGATTAAATGTAGTTAGCCACGTTCTTGTAGAAAAAGTCACCCTGTCTGGTTAACTTCAAAATAATTTAATGTTAGCTGGCCGTGATTAAGTGCTGGCTGCCTGTGTGTGTGTCCTCTAGCTAATGTTAGCATTTTTTAAAAGTGTCTAAGTTAGTTGTTTTTATATCCACTGAAAATTTCACAGCAATTATTATATCAAAGCATAAGTTAGTCTGCACTCTGCACTAAAGAAGGAAAGTTTGGATGGCAGGTGAACTCTGATACCAAATAAGCATTGATGTATAACGTTAGCAACAAGTGCATGAATGTCAGCAATTCTATTTTAGTGAGCTAACGACATGAAGGTCCGGTCACCTTTTTAATGAAAATAAAATGTTATAAATGTAATTCTATTTCTTAAATGGAATTGTGTTCTTTCTTTCTTACAAACTGTATGCAGGAGGACAGTCGCAGTGTTGCCGCTGAACATATCCTTAAGATGGTCGTCCATGGAGCTGATCGAGAGGATCCAGTCGATGAATGAGCATTAAGGAAAAGTGACCATTCTGTTTCAGCTGGACTATGCATGTGCTTGTCATTAAAGGGTTAAGTTAGTTCAGTTCAGTCAAAAATGAAATGTCTGTCATTAACTCCTCTCCCTAATGTCGCTCCACACCCGTAAGACCTCCGTTCATCTTCACACACAGTTTAAGATATTTTATATTTAGTCCGAGAGCGTATGCAAGTGTATACACACTATACTGTCCATGTCCAGAAAGGGAATAAAAACATCATCACAGTAGTCCATATGAGACATCAGTGGGTTAATTAGAGTCTCTTGAAGCATCCAAAATACATTTGGGTCCAAAAATAACAAAAACTACGACTTTATTCAGCATTGGCTTCTCTTCACCGTTTGAATCTTTATTTGAGGATTGAACACAAACATGGAAGAGAAGACAATGCTGAATAAAGTCGTAGTTTTTGTTATTTTTGGACTCAAATGTGATACATTTCATATTTGGCTGAACTAACCCTTTAATGTTAGTTATGCCACTGTTGGCTGCTGATGTTTAGTTGAACCATACATGGTTAATTCTACAGTTATTGTAAATTATAATGAATATATCTTAACTACTTAATCAGTTGATGTGAACATTACTGATGTAATGGTTTAAATTTTGACATAATAAACTGTTCAACTTCATTGTATTTATGTGTGATTTGTGATAAATGTATTTGATGCAGAGAACATTATTACATTTATTTGGTTTAAAATAGCAACATTTACATAATAATAGTGAGTTATATAAATTAATTCAACTAAGTAATTCAAAATGTCAAATGGACAAACATTATAAAATCTACTTAATTACTTCATAAGAGTAAATAATACAGATTTATAAAATTCACAATAGTTATGCTCCTTTTAAAATAAAATTTACTTGATTACTTTTAATAAATACAACATGCTAAGTTAAATATAATTAAGTAACATTTACTTAATGTCTTTGCAAATGTTACATTTATAGTTAAGTACATTTTACTTGATATTGGCAAGTAAGTTGTCCTTGATAACGCAGCAGTAAATTTTACTTAGAAAAACTGAGTGCAAATTGTTACAAAGATTTTATCAAGTAAATCTTACAAGTTGTTTTTATCAGTGTGCAGGTCATTATTGAATAGTGATTACGTTACACACACACTCACTCAGGTCCCCTGTTAGATAGTAAATCACGACGCCTGTGTGTTTGCTGTGACATTTCTTGTTGTCATAAACACACTGCAAAGATTTAGAGGTTTTACAGCAATACCTGAGTTTAAAGGGTTAAATCAAGCAGAAATAGCTCTCTAATGCATTAATTGCAGGTCATTATTGAATAGTGATTACGTTACACACACACACTGACTCAGGTCCCCTGTTAGATAGTAAATCATGACGCCTGTGTGTTTGCTGTGACATTTCTTATCATCACAAACACACTGCAAAGATTTAGAGTTTTTACAGCAATACCTGAGTTTAAAGGGTTAAATCAAGCAGAAATAGCTCTCTAATGTATTAATTGCAGGTCATTATTGAATAGTGATTACAATACACACACACTGACTCAGGTCCCCTGTTAGATAGTAAATCACGACGCCTGTGTGTTTGCTGTGACATTTCTTATCATCACAAACACACTGCAAAGATTTAGAGTTTTTACAGCAATACCTGAGTTTAAAGGGTTAAATCAAGCAGAAATAGCTCTCTAATGTATTAATTGCAGGTCATTATTAAATAGTGATTATGTTACACACACACACTGACTCAGGTCCCCTGTTAGATAGTAAATCATGACGCCTGTGTGTTTGCTGTGACATTTCTTATCATCACAAACACACTGCAAAGATTTAGAGTTTTTACAGCAATACCTGAGTTTAAAGGGTTAAATCAAGCAGAAATAGCTCTCTAATGTATTAATTGCCGGTCATTATTGAATAGTGAATATGTTACACACACACTGACTCAGGTCTCCTGTTAGATAGTAAATCACGACGCCTGTGTGTTTGCTGTGACATTTCTTATCATAATAAACACACTGCAAAGATTTAGAGGTTTTACAGCAATACCTGAGTTTAAAGAGTTAAATCAAGCAGAGATAGCTCTCTAATGTATTCATGGCAGGTCATTATTGAATAGTGATTATGTTACACACACACTCACTCAGGTCCCCTGTTAGATAGTAAATCACGACGCCTGTGTGGTTGCTGTGACATTTCTTATAATCACAAACACACTGCAAAGATTTAGAGTTTTTACAGCAATACCTGAGTTTAAAGGGTTAAATCAAGCAGAAATAGCTCTCTAATGTATTAATTGCAGGTAATTATTGAATAGTGACTACGTTACACACACACTGACTCAGGTCCCCTGTTAGATAGTAAATCACGACGCCTGTGTGTTTGCTGTGACATTTCTTATCATCACGAACACACTGCAAAGATTTAGAGTTTTTACAGCAATACCTGAGTTTAAAGGGTTAAATCAAGCAGAAATAGCTCTCTAATGTATTAATTGCAGGTCATTATTGAATAGTGAATATGTTACACACACACACTGACTCAGGTCCCCTGTTAGATAGTAAATCACGACACCTGTGTGTTTGCTGTGACATTTCTTATCATCACAAACACACTGTAAAGATTTAGAGTTTTTACAGCAATACCTGAGTTTAAAGGGTTAAATCAAGCAGAAATAGCTCTCTAATGTATTAATTGCAGGTCATTATTGAATAGTGATTACAATGCACACACACTGACTCAGGTCCCCTGTTAGATAGTAAATCACGACGCCTGTGTGTTTGCTGTGACATTTCTTATAATCACAAACACACTGCAAATATTTAGAGTTTTTACAGCAATACCTGAGTTTAAAGGGTTAAATCAAGCAGAGATAGCTCTCTAATGTATTAATTGCAGGTCATTATTGAATAGTGATTACGTTACACACACACATTGACTCAGGTCCCCTGTTAGATAGTAAATCACGACGCCTGTGTGTTTGCTGTGTCATTTCTTATCATCACAAACACACTGCAAAGATTTAGAGTTTTTACAGCAATACCTGAGCTTAAAGGGTTAAATCAAGCAGAAATAGCTCTCTAATGTATTAATTGCAGGTAGTTATTGAATAGTGACTACGTTACACACACTGACTCAGGTCCCCTGTTAGATAGTAAATCACGACGCCTGTGTGTTTGCTGTGACATTTCTTATCATCACAAACACACTGTAAAGATTTAGAGTTTTTACAGCAATACCTGAGTTTAAAGGGTTAAATCAAGCAGAAATAGCTCTCTAATGTATTAATTGCAGGTCATTATTGAATAGTGATTATGTTACACACACACACTGACTCAGGTCCCCTGTTAGATGGTAAATCACGACGCCTGTGTGTTTGCTGTGACATTTCTTATCATCACAAACACACTGCAAAGATTTAGAGTTTTTACAGCAAAACCTGAGTTTAAAGGGTTAAATCAAGCAGAAATAGCTCTCTAATGTATTAATTGCAGGTCATTATTGAATAGTTACTACGGTACACACACACTGACTCAGGTCCCCTGTTAGATAGTAAATCACGACGCCTCTGTGTTTGCTGTGACGTTTCTTATAATCACAAACACACTGCAAAGATTTAGAGTTTTTACAGCAATACCTGAGTTTAAAGGGTTAAATCAAGCAGAAATAGCTCTCTAATGTATTAATTGCAGGTCATTATTAAATAGTGATTATGTTACACACACACACACTCAGGTCCCCTGTTAGATAGTAAATCACGACGCCTGTGTGTTTGCTGTGACATTTATTATCATCACAAACACACTGTAAAGATTTAGAGTTTTTACAGCAATACCTAAGTTTAAAGGGTTAAATCAAGCAGAAATAGCTCTCTAATGTATTACATGCAGGTCATTATTGAATAGTGATTACGTTACACACACACTGACTCAGGTCCCCTGTTAGATAGTAAATCACGACGCCTGTGTGTTTGCTGTGACATTTCTTATCATCACAAACACACTGTAAAGATTTAGAGTTTTTACAGCAATACCTGAGTTTAAAGGGTTAAATCAAGCAGAAATAGCTCTCTAAAGTATTATATGTAGGTCATTATTGAATAGTGATTACGTTACACACACACTGACTCAGGTCCCCTGTTAGATAGTAAATCACGACGCCTGTGTGTTTCTCTCCTCAACCCCCACAACCCCCCACTCACAATTTACATTTCAATAAGGGAGACTTGAAAAACCAGTTTGTGAACCACAGGCCAATAGAGCTCAAACTACCAATGTGGCAGAACCCTTCTCAAATAAACTAGAGAAGATGCTGGGATTTGCCCTGCCAAATTAAACTAAATTACAGTTTTTACAATCGCTAGGCCACATTTCTCAATACTTTGGTCATTTTCAAAATCCTTCACACAGTTCTCCAAACCAACTTTCTGCTTCACAGCAGTTATTTCACATTCAAAATCCACAAAAACCAACAAAACACTTAATTCATGTCTCAAATCAAGTGCCAATGATCCACAGTTTAGCTTGCACAGACTAAAGTTGTGATCACTGTGTGAAGAGTTGAAAAAGTTGAAAAAGTGTGTTTATTATTGAGAAATGTTTTGTAAAAGAACATTTTATATCACAGCTTAACTGTGGATCAACATTGCTTTAGCAACAAATGCATTCAATGGCAACATCTTTCAATTTACCTGAATTCTTTTCTCACTTTGACACAAACACAATCAAATCTTTGTTCTACACAGGCCAATTTGCACATCCTTACATGCTGTTTTCAAAAGTGTTAAACTTATGGACAAAACAATAACACAATACAAAACTGAATGAGACAGCAATTTACAACATGTATACAGTAATACTGTAATGCAATTTATCCTGCTAAAAAAATCAAACACTATCAAAGCAACTTTGATGAAACTGAACACCAACACCAGTGTTAGGCCATTACCATCCATTCAAAAGAGGAAACTTAGGAATAATGTTGTACTGTACTGTAAGCATGCAGTGAATTATGAGCAGTAGAGAGTGTCATTCTAGTTTTGTAAAGACATTTTAATTGTATAATGTTCCTGATGTTAGTGTTGATGTAAACCTGCGCTGCTAGTGCTCTGTAAGAATGAGTTGATTTGTAAAAGTAAAATTAACTGCTGTGAAGCTGAAAGTTGGTTAGCAAATTTATAAACTCCTCACTCAGTTCTCCTAAATATTGGGAAATATGTCCTAGCGATTGTAATTTCATTTCATCATGTAATTTCAATTTATTTTTGGCAGTGTATTTGGTCTAGGACACAGGTAACAGTAGTGAGCTTCTTTGTATCACCTGTGAGAGTCTTCATGCATTGAAATGTAAATTACTGGTGGGGGGTTGAGCAGCAAACTCAACACAAACTATTCTCTATTCCAATTTCAAGAACACATCTAAACCACTAGCCCAAACACATTACAAGTGAAAGCACAAATAAATACAAAAGATATGATACACATGAAATAAACAGTGCTTTTCAGGACGGTCTCTCAGTAGTTGTAATATATCACTGTATTGTCCTCACTGTAAAAAAATAAAATAATAAAAAAAATATATATATATATATATATTTTTTTTTTTATAAGTTAATAATTTTAAAGTTACTTTTTCTCAAAGTGTATGTTCACTTAACTGAACCTACTATGACATAAGCAACTATGTTTACTGGGATACTTCCTATTTTTTTAAAAATAATTTTGTATTAATTTTAGCATTTTAGTTTAGCATTCGTGGACTGTCAGAGATACAGCTTTTGGGGCGTGTGTGTGTGTGTGTGTGTGTGTGTGTGTGTGTGTGTGTGTGTGTGCGTGCGTGCGTGCGTGTGTGTGTGTGTGTGTGTGTGTGTGTGTGTGTGTGTGTGTGTGTGTGTGTGTGTGTGTGTGTGTGTGTGTGTGTGTGTGTGTGTGTGATGTTACAAAAGTCACAAAATCTCTTTCAACTAACATGAAGGGTCCATGTATTTTAATGAGGGCAACATCAAATGGGGTCCGAACGGACACCAAAATACCCTTTGAGGGTTAAAGGAATAAAGTAATATTACAAACTGTAATTCAGAGCACATGGATTTTTAAAAACATTATTCCCACGAAAACATGTTTCCAACATTATTGCAGTAAAATGGGTCAAAAGTCACCCATGTTCACTTAATTGTGATTTCCATCATATGTGAATGTATCTTTTTATCTAACACATAAAGTTCAAAACAGTAAGAATGAAAAAAGGAGAAAGTGTCAGAAAAGAGAACTACTGTAAAAGTGAGCAAGAAGAAATATGAGTATACTAATAATTATCTCGGGCTCACATAAATAATTTCTCATGTAAATACCTCCTTGTTTTCCTGAAGACTGCTAAGAAACCATTTGCAATGCTCTGTCTGCCATTACACTGACACAGCATTTTATCATGATGAAGAGTGATTTCCGTCTCATAAATATGATGACAATAACAACTACAGTATTATAACAGCCACCGGAATGATATCGCTAATGTGAATATTAAGGAAAGATATGAGCCATTAATCATCTTTTCAGCTCGTATTAATTTAGCGAGCAGAGTGTCAGCTAAAATATGACGGTATACTGTGCGGATTTAGGATATGCGTCTTTGGGAAAATGGGGGGACGGATTTCTCTGAAACTTCAGAAGTCAATTTGTGAGGAGGGGGGAATCCATTCATCTCAGAGAGAATCAAAAAGAGCAGAAAAGAAGATTGAGAACAGAAAGGCAGTGGACAAGTAGCCTGATGTGGTCATACTCAATTCTAGTCGGAATATGATTCTGATACTCCTCCATTGGGCTGTAATTATGAGACGTGTTTCAAACGAATCAGGAAAGACATCAATTGGATAGACCTACAACCAATAAGAGCAACGAAGTGGCGCATAACGATAGTTGTCAAATGTCAACAGAACTCAACTCATTTTTTTCCATGTCCGCGGGTTGAAGCGACCTCAAATATGTGATATATAGACCCAGGAAATGCTAATTTTAGCAGACAACCTTGCCAAAATAACACACATTTTACCCCCCAAAAGCCATTTTTTCCAGAGAACCCTCCCGAGAAGCTATTGTTTTGGGATAGTAGTTGGCGGGTTTTGTTGTAAAAACTTGGCAACCCTGTCAGCACGTGCGCTGTAATAAACAATCTTTGCTGGTGTTGTAAAAAAATTATTTAAGGATACACAGAGTTACTTAGTAAAATGGTTATCATTTCAGTGAGAAATAGTGAAGGTGAATGCATATACAAACAAGCTTTCCGTTTAGGATTTGATCAAAGTGAATGATTACTGTTTATTATCTGTCCGTCATTGTCTAAAGCCTGGCCTGATTTCATTGGTCCGAACAGTCTCTGTTCGGGCATAATCACTCCTCCATGGATCAAGTCCAGACCAAACTGTCCGAGCTCAAATGTTGTGGTTGAGTTCGGCTGGCTTCCAGGCTAGTGGACAGGATGAAGGAAGATGAGAAGCATTATCGCTTCACTAAAGGTATTTGTGTTCTACAAATGAAAAAGTTTTTAAAAAAGTTTTAAACATGCATTGTGGTGGGAAACTCTTCACCAAATGATTTAATCCATATATGAATTAACCTCTATTCCAACTCCAAAACGTTTCTTGATGCATTACACAATCCAAATTGTGAGCTTTTGTGGATTGAGCCAAAACTGTTTGTAATAAAAAAGACACACATTAGGTGAACCGATTATGTCTCCCGCCTATAGTGGGTGCAGAATGTACATGGATACAAACCCTATAGATCGAGGCAAATTTGATACGAATATATTTGCATTTATATGAGCGAGGCAGAAATGAGATTACTGGGAAATGAAAGTTACTGCCCTAACTGTGCACCTGATAAAGCACCGGCAGACTGTCTGTTCTTCTGTGTGATTCACAAAAATATTATTTTAGTACAATTGTGCTTTTGATGACTAGAGCATGATCAAACTGCTCACAAAAATGAATTTAAATCAAATTGGCTAAAAAACTGACTGAAAACACTGAAGTGCGTAATCTTTTTATAGCTACCATGTCAGATGGTAGATGGTCCTAACCCATTTTTGCCCACCACCCACCTCCTCTGGTCCTGCAGATTGCTGTTGACATTTAAAGGATTATGTCACCCAAAAAATAAAGATGTTGTCATCATTTACAGACCTTGATGCACCCAAAACCCTTAAAAAGATGGTCTATATTGGCCTGTGCTATTCCAAGTCTTCTGCAAAGATTGTGTGAAAGATTTGTATAAAGAACACATTGGAATTTAAGTTGCCATTCACTGATAATATTTCCCTCCAATGAGCTGTTAACCTCTGCAATGAGATCAACGTTTCAGTGAGTTCAACTCAATAACCACATCTATTTGATTTGTGAATGAATGAATAATTTGTATTTTGTGAACTGTATCAACCGAGTCATTGAAAAGATACAGCTCAAAGATTTTCAGTACATTTCAATTTTATTTTGTTTCTTGCACAAAGCTATCATCTACTGACAAAGTCAGTGGACTTGTTGATTTTTTATTTCAATTGTATGGTAATTATGTGTGGTTTTTTAAGCTTAAAACTTTAGACCTGTACATTAGAACTGCATTAAAAAAAATCCCATTTTCTGCTTTGTGGAAGAAATCATACTGTACTAATAATCGTAATTTATTTTTAAATTTTGATTTTGGCTTCAAACTATTATGGGAAGAAAAAAAAAACATAGCAGCAGCCCTATCATATGGTTTTGGAACATCATTACAGTACAAATGGGTGAACTTTTTTATAATTTATTATTATTGCATATATAATTTTTTTTTTTTTTTTGTAAAAAATGTTTGTTTGATTGGTTTGACACTGGTTATAATGTAGTGCAGTTTTCCATTTGTAGAGGAAAAATATAAACATTAATGAAACTGAAAACAAATTATTTGATTCCAGTATTCTATACAAAAATGGAACCGGTTTTCGAGACAAACTTCCCAACCCTAGATACGGTGCAAAGTATATAACATAGTCAGACAATGAGAATGAAAGAACTGCTTTTTTCTCTCAAGATTACTGTGTGTGTGTGTGTGTGTGTGTGTGTGTGTGTGTGTGTGTGTGTGTGTGTGTGTGTGTGTGTGTGTGTGTGTGTGTGTGTGTGTGTGTGTGTGTGTGTGTACGTGTGTGCGCGTGTGTGCGGTGTTGTGTGTGCGTGTGTGTGTGCGCAGGTGAATTCTTCTGATCTCACGGCTGCTGACTCACGGGGTTGTTCATCAGTGTCTGAACGCTCCATAATGGTTGAGCTGCAGGAGTGATGGGCTCAGAAACTGAACACACAACACCAAGAGAGACGAGAGTCAGATAGAAAAGAAATGCACTGCAGGACTGCTCGGCAGAAAAGAAACAGCTATTTAGGGAAAATTAGGACTAGGAAATTGAGACAGAGAAAAATAGAGAGGTAGACAAAAAATGGATGTGGATATTGGAACACCAATGGAAAACAAAGGTTTCAGGGCAGGATGATGTTTACAACCCTATACTTATCAAATATATCAAATCTTAAAACATCATACCATTCTAAAAGAGTGGTTCTCAGCCTTTTGATTCCAAGGCTTTCCATTGTCCACAACAATATTTGAAGGCCCCATGACTTCCAGTTGTTAGTGTTTTTGTTAGTAACTGGATAAAATGCAGTATACTTCAGTTTTGTTCAACTGCTGTATGGTGTCGTTATTTTTGAAATATGTAGCATGGACCAATTTTATGGAGCCCCTGCTCATTATAGTTTTTTTTTTTTTTTTTGTGGAAGACAGAAAATCATATGGGATTGTACACAACAACATTTGAAGGCCCAATGACTTTTGCAGTTGATTTACATATAAATATAATATTTATATAAAATTTAATATATTTTATATTTACTTTACCATGTAAAACGTCCGGTTACGTATGTAACCCTCTTTCCCTGAAGGAAGGGAATGGAGACGTTACGTCAGTACTGACGAAATGGGGGTTTTGCTTAGAAAGCCAGCTGCCTTCAATCTCAATCAAAACGATCCAATGACATGGAGATGTCATGGGTCTGCGGAATTTGCCTAATGCAAGCCCGCCCCACAGCATGGGTATAAACGGTGTTGCATAGCAGTCACGCATTTATGTTACCTGCTGAGGAGATGACGGGCCTGCCACCCAGGCCATCCCAGCCGCACAGCAGATGTGGCATGGGGACGTAACGTCTCCGTTCCCTTCCTTCAGGGAATGAGGGTTACATACGTAACCGAGACGTTCCCTTTCAGTCAATACACTACGAGTTACGTCAGTACTGACGAAATGGGGGTTCAGTCTAATCACGCCACAGAGCTGTCTTCCAGCATCCTGGGGTGACCTGAGCCACCTGCCTTCGAGTTAAGATGACGAGGGACCGGCTCAGCTACCAAGGTACACTGGGAAGCATATCCCACTTGGAGAAACGCGCCTACCCGCAGGGAAGACTTAGGACTACGCATATGGCCCACGTCTGGGATGCATACGGAAGAACCTGGAGTATCCAGCCACAGGTGGAAAAAATGTTCAACCCCAGAGATGGCAAGGGTCTTGCCAAGGGAAGACACGCACTCAAGGAAACTTACCGTGGAGAATACACATATGACGGTTGGCCTGCGGGGGAACCGTGCACACGGGCACCTAGCCTGGCACGAGGGCTGGGACAATTCGGGCATGCACTCTGGTGCCGACATCAACAGTGCTGGAGGAACTCAGGGCCTTTGGCTCACCTGAGTGAATATAAGCGCACGTATCCAGTCCAAGACACCAGCGTGTGTCCAGTTACTGGCCATGTGGGGCAAGTAAATGAGAGGACACAGGCTCCACCCGCATATTATAAAATCTGGCGAATGTGTTCGGTGTCGCCCAGCCTGCAGCTCTACAAATGTCTGTCAGCAAGGCGCCACGCGCCAACGCCCAAGAGGCAGCTACGCTCCTAGTAGAGTGTGCTTTGATCCCAAGGGGGCATTGCAATCCCTGAACCTGGTAAGCCAGGCCAATGGCGTCCACTATCCAGTGGGACAGCCTCTGGGACAACCCTTCCCTTTCTGCTTTCCTCCGTAACAGACGAAGAGCTGGTCTGAGGTCCTGAAGCACCGTGTCCTGTCTACGTAAGCGTGAAGGGCATGTACTGGACAGAGCAGTACCGTGGCTGGGTCTGCCTCCTCCAAGAGCAGCGCTTGCAGATTCACCACCTGGTCCCTGAAGGGAGTTGTAGGAACCTTGGGCACATATCCAGGCCGGGGGCTCAGGATAACGTGACAGTTAGCCGGCCCGAATCCAGGCACGCTTCGTTGACCGAAAATGCCTGCAGGTCCCCTACCCTCTTGATTGATGCCAGAGCAACAAGGAGCCCTGTCTTCATTGACAGGAACTTAAGCTCCGCTGTCTGCAGAGGCTCGAAGGGAGCCATACGCAGGGCAGTTAGGACCACTGCGAGGTCCCAAGAGGGTACCTGTAGGGGGTGAGGTGGATTTAACCTTCTTGCCCCCCTGAGGAACCTGCAGACCAGGTCGTGCTGTCCCACCGTTCTTGCTTCCAGCAGGTCATGGTGCACAGCTATTGCCGCCACGTAGACCTTGAGGGTGGAGGGAGACAGCCTTCTCTCCAACCCTTCCTGGAGGAAGGAGAGCACGGACCCGATCAGGCATTTGGTGGGATCTTCTCCTCGAGAAGCACACCAGGCAACGAAGAGGTTCCACTTCGAAGCGTAGGCCCGTCTTGTGGACGAGGCCCTAGCTGAAATGATAGTGGCGACCACCGGTGGTGGTAGGCCACTCAAACCTGCCGCGTCCCGTCCAGGAGCCACACGTGGAGGTTCCAGAGGTCGGGACGCAGGTGCCACACTGTGCCCCCTCTCTGAGAAAGGTCCTTCCGCAGAGGAATAGGCCAGGGAGGTGCTGTCGCAAGGAGTGTGAGTTCGGAGAACCAGGTCAGGCCGGGCCAATATGGGGCGACCATGAGGACCTGCTCCTTATCCTCCCTGATCTTGCACAGGAGCTTTGCGAGAAGGCTCACTGGGGGAAACGCATATTTGCGCAGGCCCTGCGGCCAGCTGTTTGCTAGTGCATCCGTGCCGAGGGTCCCCTTGTTCAGGGAATAGAACCAGTGGAAATGGGAGGAGTCGTGGGAGGCAAACAGATCTATCTGTGCGTCGCCAAACTGGTCCCATATCAGCTGAACCGCTTGGGGATGGAGTCGCCATTCTCCCGGTAGAGATTGAAACCGCGACAGCTTGTCGGCCGCTCCGTTCAGTTCCCCGGGGACATAAATGGCACGAAGTGACCTCAGATGCTTCTGACTCCATAACAAGAGGTGGCAGGCGAGTTGCGACATGCGGCGGGAGCGTAGACCATTTTGGCGGTTGATGTACGCTACTGTCGCCGTGTTGTCTGACCGGACCAGTACATGCCTGTCCTTGAGCAGGGCTCGAAAGCGGTGCAGGGCTAGCCGTACGGCCAGCAATTCGAGGCAATTGATATGCCACACACGCTGGGGCTCTTTCCAGGCCCCAGCGGCGGCATGACCATTGCACATGGCACCCCAGCCTATGGCAGAGGCATCCGTGGATACCACAACATGCTTGGAAACTTGTTCTAAGGGAATTCCCACCCGTAGAAACTGGAGGTTCCTCCACGGGGTGAAGGTTTGGCGCCAGGACGGGGTCACTTGGACCTAGAACACGCCACGTTGCCATGCCCACCTCGGGACTCGATCGTGAAGCCAGTGCTAAAGCGGTCTCATATGGAGCAACCCGAGCGGCGTTACTGCGGCTGCGGATGTCATATGCCCCAGGAGCCTCTGAACAAGTTTCAGTGGGACCACGTTCCTGCGCTCGATCTGATGAAGGCAGGCCAGCAGAGACTGCGCACGCTCGCTCGTAAGCTGCGCGGACATGGCGACCGAGTTGATCTCCATACCGAGAAAAGAGATCCTCTGCACTGGGCAGAGTTTGCTCTTTTCCAAGGTTGACCCGAAGGCCCAGACTGGCAAGATGGTGGAGAACCAAGTCCCTGTCCCAGTCATGGAGATGATTCAGGATGCGAACCCGAGCTGCCTGAGTGGCACTAGGGCTGCCTCGATGACCTTCGTAAAGACTCGAGGCGACAGGGCCAGCCCGAATGGGAGTAAGGCATACTGGTATGCTCTCCCTTCGAAAGCAAACTGAAGAAACGGTCTGTGTCGAGGAAGTATGAAGACATGAAAGTATGCGTCCTTCAGGTCGATCGCTGCAAACCAAATGCATGGACGAACGCATTCGAAAATGCGTTTGGCTGTCAACATCTTGAAGGGAAGCCTGTGTACGGTTCGGTTCAAGATGCGCAGTTCCAGGATTGGCCATAACTCACACCTTTCTTGGGTACAATGAAGTAAGGGCTGTAAAAGCCGGACTTCATCTCGGCTGAAAGGGACAATCTCGACGGCACCCTTCGCCAGTAGGGTGTCGATCTCTGCACACAGGACAGGGGCATTGCCACCCGCGCCCTCTCGGGGCTCGGAGGTGAATGATTCGGTTCTATCCTTAACCAACAAAAGGGTGCCTGCTCTCCCCGTGTGCAATGAATCAATGAAAACCCACATGTGCACACAAGACAGGACAGACATGTGACAATGTGGTAATGTGTAGTTACAGTAGCTGCTGCATATTTGAACTCTTGCAAGCTTCAGAAGCTATTCAAATGAACAACATACCATCTTCCAAATACCCCTGAATCTGATTCAAATATAGATTCTTATAAATACATGTTTGAAAAAAAAGTTAATGTGCCTCAACTTGACCAATTTGCAGTGGATTTGTGGTGCTCGGAGAGTTATATTTTATGCAATTCTTTTCATAGAAGGAAACAAGATACACTTCTAGTTTAAACATAATTTATTTGTCAGACATTCCTCTCTAAATTAAATAAGTATCAGCTGTGAGCAAAATGAACCACTTTTTTTTTTTTGATCACTGAAAATGGGTAAAATTCTACAATTTGAACACAGAGCTGCGTTGAGATCCCCATACCCATGGGACTGAATTATATAGGGACTAGAAAATGAAGATTTCAAAAGGAATGTTTATTGAGAATAAGAGTCAAGAAAGATATTAAGATATCTTGAATACTTTTTGAGTTACAGGAATGCAAACTTTAGAAAAAATTAATGTGTATGGCACTCAGACCGGAATTTTCTATGCAGTTGTGTTGATAATAAAACACAAGATACATTTCTAGTTTCAACCGGAATGACGAATGTTTGAAGTCCATAAAAAATGCAGCTGTCCGTCAAATAACGTGCTCCACACGGCTCCGATGGGTTAATAGAGCCTTCTGATTCGAATCGATGCGTTTGTGTAAGAAAAATATCTATATTAAAAACATTATAAAGGAAACCTGCCTTGAAGACTTCCATTGAAACCCACGACTGTTTAAGCCACAAGATGGTGCCAGCGTTAAGCATAGAAGTAGTACCGGTCAAGACAACTCGTAGTACCCATATGAGCGGGTGTTATCTGGAAATAACGTACCGCTGGAATGCGCGATTGACCAATCAGAATCAAGTATTTCACAGAGCCGTGTAATAAGCTGTCATAACCCCTTTTAGTACTCACTATTATGCTAGAATACTGATACTGGTAACGTTTAAAATATATTTTTGATTAATTCGGTAACAAGCTAGTTATATTTATAAGGCAAAGCTACTAACGGGTAGCATTGATACATGTTTTTCCAATATCATCAGTTACACTGTGATGAAGATGAATTTCGTGTAAGATTCATAACATATACAGTGTTTTGCATGTAAGAGTTTCTATGATGAAAGCATTGTTGATAAGTAGTAGCTAAAGCTAACTTTTTTCAAAAAAAAATCCTGGATGCAGTGTACTTATATTTTTCACATGCATTTTGTTTTCTAAAGTTAAAGTTCCCGAAATTCAACACGACAGTGATCAATTTGAGCTAAGCATATTGAGTATTTATCATCACTACTAATGGCTACTACTAAAGTGTATAACATTGTAACTTTATGCTAATAATGTTATGTTAGCTATATTATAGGCAGCTATATGTGCTAGTAATACATGCTTCATGAAAACATAAACCAAAAAAATGTATAATCAAAATGAACGAGTACCTGTACAGCAGAAATACAGCAATCAAGGAGTCACTTTTCAGCCCCTTGAGGTCCCTCAGTTCTCGCCATCGTTGGAAAGCCACGCCGATATTTACTCGCGATGTTTACTTTTTTCTCGTACTGTCTTCCTTTTGTTGCATTGTTTGCCTTTGCTGACTGCAAAACCTGGCACTGTGAATTTTAAATGCTCTCTCTCTGATCAAACAGGTGTGCATATGTGGGCAGATCCTATAGCGAAAGTGATGGTAGCCATGGTAGCGAGAGAGAGTGACAGTCGCCCAAGCCAAACACTTGTTTCGACCCGAACGAAAATAATGAGCGGTGTTTATTGCAGATTAAAAAGTCTAGAGTCAATACTCTCTTTTTCAGAGTAATAACATTTTAATTATGTATTGACATATAAAGAATGTTTAAACAAATTTGGACAAAAGTGTTTTAGATCATTCTTACCTACCCTACCTTTAAGGTTCAAAGTTAAATTCACAATCAGCGAAACAAGTTGGAAAACAAAGATTCAAAATCATCGTAATAAACCAGCAGTAACGAACATATCATCATGACATATCATTATTGTGCTATTAATTAATGTATGGGATTCATTAAATGTCTCATTAAAATGAATAAAAAGTATCTCTTGAGCTACAAATGTAAAATTTTGAAGAATGGCTTTAGAATGGGGAGAGCATAGATTAAAAATGTCAACCGCCTCTTGCTTTTCTCAGCGTGAGGCAGTCTGCCATTACTAAATTAGCTCTAAATGAGGGTTTGGTTTCAGAGACGACAGTCGTTCCGCTGCGTCTTTGCTAATCCCCCATTACGCTAGCTAACTTTTATCATCCACCGTCCCTAATTACTCTTAGATTGTGTAATTACCAGGAGACTGTTAATTAAAACCCAGAATGCTATAATGAAGGACCCCAAGAAGAAATAATTGATTGAATAAGAGGGTATTGAAAGTGAGAGACGCTGAACCCCAACCTAGCAAGAGTCCTCACAGGAAGGTCACTAATCAGCATGGAGAACGTCATGGTGAAAATGAATACGTTTTAAAACAGTTGGCACAACTGCCATCTATACCTGCACATCCACCTGACACACGTGTAGCATATATATTTTGTGTTCACCAAAATAACTAACCCAGTCTCATTGGAAAACATGCCTGGAAAAAAATTATATTACATTGCTTCTTGATCATTTTGCAACACTTTCAAAGTGAAATGTCTATTGAGTGACATTAAAGGGTTACTTCAGTGATTAGCATTACGTTTTTTTATCAGTAGAAACCAGGTAGTATTGAAAAATCATGCTTCCACCACCTTAGACAAGAGATTTAAGTATTTTATGTCTGGAAAAAAAACTCAAATGACACAAATATTGTCATTTTGCGTCATCAGAGGCTTTTTTGGCCTGAGGCTAGAGACTACAGCCAGTAGTAGAAGTTAGATCCGCATGTTTTCAACCCGGACATAGGGAATGGGATTTTACTCTAATTTAAATGTGAACGGTCAAGCATTCGTAACGGAGCAGTGTTTAAACTTTTCAATTAATTCCTATGAAAGTTAAGCTTCCATGCCAGACTAGACACACATGAATGACTCCTGAACTCAGCTCAGCTCAGCTCAGCTCTTTACTGTTGTGCTGCGACTCTCCTTCGGCGCTAACTGTATTAGTCAGACACGTTCGGTTTTTAATTGTGGTGTCCATTGTCTAACTGAACAAAATTATTTTATTACTATAAAAATGAAAAACAATGGTGGGGGGTGGTGCCATGGTGGGCAAGTGATAACCAATAGCCGTGGCTTGGGAGTGGCCTCGTAGGGTAGCGAAGCAAGATCGCCTATTAGCCGTATGACCACAAAGGGCCCTTGCCACTTGGCGAGTAATTTCAAGCTAGAAGTTGGAAGTAACACAAGCACTTTCTCTCGCCGTGTAAATTCACACAGTTTTGTTCCGCTATTGTACAGCCGGCTTTGTTTGTTCTGAGCCTGTAACAAATTATCCATGGATAGCCACCCCAATGTGTGGAGTTTTGCTCTCAGGTCTAATACATACTGAATTTCATGTTTGCCTTGCGAAGGTCCGTCCTCCCAAGCCTCTCTGAGAATGTTGAACACCCCACGGAGCTGACGTCCATAGAGAAGCTCGAACGGGGAAAACATGGTGGAGGCTTGCGGGACCTCGTATACAGCGAACAATAGGGGTTCCAACCATCTGTCCCAATTTTTGCCGTCTTCTTGTACGAACTTACGAATCATTGTCTTTAATGTGCGATTAAATCGTTCCACCAAACCATCCGTCTGTGGGTGATAAACACTGGTGCGGACTGATTTAATGCCCAATAATTCGTAAAGTTCGCGTAATCTACGTGACAAACGCCGTACCCTGATCAGTGAGGGAGACCACTTGGGAGATTACATGAAACAAGGCCTCTGCAACACTTTTTGCGGAAATGCTGCGGAGAGCAATTGCTTCTGGGTATCATGTGGCATAATCCACTAGGACCAATGCAAAATGATGCCCTCGTGCGGATCGCTCTAATGGTCCGATGAGGTCCATGCCAATTCTCTCGAAGGGGACCTGCATGAGAGGTAGATGGCTTAATGGCGCTTTTGGACAGACTGGTGGATTTACCAGTTGACATTGTAGCGTCTGTGGTCTCTCTCACATCAGGATTAAAGATGAGTCAATTCTGATGTTTAGGGTGGATAGCTTTTAGCCACATAATTTATATGGCCCGATGCCAACGAGTCTGGGCAAGTGACATCTTCGACAGGTTTGTGGCCGAATTGAAATGAGACAGGCAGCATCTTTGGAAAACTGTGACAACTTCAATCAGTTTATTTTGATTAGTTTAGTTTATATTGATTTATCAATCAATTTAAGTTCATTTTCAATGCTTGTATTCCTGTGTAAGAATGTATCTCTGCTTTAATATCTCCCAGCCATAACGTGTTTGATATCTAAATATTCCTCTCTCTTTGTCTTAATCAACGATGCACAGAATAGGATTATGAAATGTATCATTAATATGTTTAGCAAACTTGGGAGTAAAACTGTATAAATCGACACCCTTTACGACACCTGATAAAACATGCAAAGTAGGTCATAAACAGAGACAAAGAGAATTTTTCCCGCTCAGAATTCACCCTCTGGATTGGGTAAACTAACCCAGAAGGGGTGTGGATTAATTGTCTTAAAAGACAAGTGGAAACAGTTCTTTGGGCGCTTCTCTACTCGTCCTCGGACCTTTCCTCCTGTCCTCTGAAGCCGGCTCACCTTTTGCCATGAGGCTTCGGCCCTGGCTAAGAGGTGAAGTCAGAGTGGTTGTTTCCTTTGAAGTCAGCGCGCTCCGCTACTCAGTCCTTGGACAAAGGCACTGAACACCATCAAGGAACTTCCATAACTTTGAAGGAAACCTTCCTCTCCTTTGGCAACATTCACTTTCAAACTACCTTCAAACTTCCCGCTGATCGGAGATCACTTGGAAGAACTGAGAGAGAGCGCTCCAGCTCACAGAACACTCTGAGAAGGACCCTTACGCATTCTTTTATACTCAACACAAAGCAACCCATGCAAGTATAAATTCCATCGAAATTTAGATGCGTTTAAGACTAGTAACCCGTTTTAAGGGGATATTGTTCTTTGCTGGCTCTCTGTAGTAATGTTTGTGAAATGCCATTCTGAACCCTTCCTTTCTCTTCCTTCTCCTTTTCTATTTCGTTACCTGTCGGTATTCTGTATATACATGTATTCTTTATCTAGTTGTATGTATTCGTAGTATCAATTATTAAAACCATTTTATCCATGTTTAATCGTCATTGTTACTGCTCACAGGACACAAGTCACTTTAATGTTCAGATCTAGCTACAGCTCTCATGAGTATCTTTGAATACTTTAACTAATATCCCAATAGCTCGGAAAGTTTATTCTTTGTGGCCAGAAGAGTAACCTTCCCAGAGATTTGGTAGAAAGAATAAAAGCTTTGAGATTGATAAGAGATTGTACTGATCGTTCATTAAAAGAACGGATCAGATGGGTTTTGAATTAATTCTGTAAAGGTTATTCTGTAATGATTTAATATATATTCGTTAATTGCAATCCATTGTGGTTAACCAAATTTATATTGCTTAAATACCTAGGTTAGGTATGTCCTATTGGGTGATTTGAAGATTTATTGTTTTATCATAACCAGTTATGATTAATAATAAATATTTAAATATTAATCCCCTTAATTCCCTATTGAGCTAATTTAATTTATTAATATATGTGGTCCAGTCACTACAACATTCACGGCTTAATGGACATTCACCATTAAGTGATTCAGAGTAGCCGCTTGACCTAAATGACTGGCCATTGGATTAGAATGAGCTGCCTGGAAAAGCATTTCCCGACAGCTTTTTGGAACTATCAACTGAGTTGTATCTTTTTTTAACTGAGTGTCTTGGGTCACTCGATACAACCTGTCTTTTAATATGGCAAAATAAAGATATGAGAGTGGCCGTCCAGGTTGGAGAAGCTGTCTGTCGATCGATTGGACCTGTGCAAACGCATTTTTCAGTGACTCATCTTGGGACTGTTGCAGAGGAAAATCATTGCGGTCCGTAAGGTTTAGTCTCACTACCCCACTCTCCTCCTCTGCCACAGTATCCCGTGGTCCCAGTTCAGTCTCTCCTACCTGTACGGACACTCTCTCTCTCCCCGCCCTCTTTTGTCCCAAGAGACATCCGCACACAAATGTCCCAATAACTCTCCAAATGCTGGCCAATTTGTTCCCAAAATCAACGGATGTCGGAGATGCGAACTAACTGCCACCTTCAGTCTATGTTTTTGTCCCCTAAATTGAATTATGACCGTCACCTGCGGATAATTCGCCACATCCCGTGCACGCACTGCACCTTATCCATGTAGCTATTATCCAATGCCATCAATTGTATTAGTCTTTGATGGATGGAGGTTTGTTAGCATCCTGAATCAGCCAAAGCCGGATAGGTACCCCCCTGAATACTCACTGGTATCTGGTACAGCCCGGCTCGATCGGGGGCAGCTTGTGGCGCGTCGGGGACCCGGACCAGAGTTCCCACATCCATCACTGGACACCTATCTATAAAGTAGCCCGGATCCCCACATCGCCAACAAGCAGGCCCAGACTTCCCCGACGCCCCAGTGGCAGGAAGTGAACCCAGGAATTGGTGTGGAGAGAAAAGGAGAACAGGACCAGGAGCTGGAGAGAACTCAGATGGCTCCGCGCCTCTAGGTGGTGCTCTCTACCCCGAGGTGTTGTCCGGGAATCCCCTGAACCTTCCACGGGCCAATCCCCTGGACTGAAATCCTCCCCTCGTCCGGGGAGCTGGAACAGGCCTATAGGGGGACAGAGATGAAGGAGAAGAGAGAGAGAGAGAGAGAGAGAAGCTGCTGGCAGGGGTTCGCCGACCCCTGGTCACGCGACCATTGATCCTCCACCGCTCGTTGGCTCGGTCCAGCGACACCGGTCGGTGGCACTGGACCCATTGCGTGGTTTTCCTGGGCAACCGCGCAATAAACTGCTCCAGTGCCACTTTGTCCACGACCTCCTCGACCGTCGACTGGTCCGCCATCAGCCATCTGCGACAGGCGTCCCGGTGCAGGCTGCTGGGCCATCACGAAGGGCCGGCTGCTCTCCCCTAGGGTCAGCGAGCGAAACCGCTGATGATGTTTTTCGGGGGAGAGTCCGACCTGCTGAAGGATGGCCCGTCTCAGGTCATCATACACCGGGAGGTTCTTGACTGATAGCTGTTGGGCCGCTATCTGCGCCTCCCCGGATAATAGCAGAATGAGGCGCACCGGCCAGTCCAGTCGGAGCCACCCAGATGCTCAAAAAGGTCCATGAACGCTTCTGGATCATCCTGCGGACCCATCTTCATGAGCGGCATGTCGGTGACCTTTGCGGCGATAGATGAAGTTACCCCAGCTGGAACCTCCCAGTCAATGCAGCTTCGGAATAGCTTGCGGTCCTGCTGCTGGGACATGAAGAGCGCCTGAAATCAGCGTTCCTGCTCCTCCCTGATCTCCAGCATCGAGGTATGTTGTTCTCTGTGCAGGGCCGCGAGCGCCTGGATGACGCCCGGAAATGGCGTTGCCGGTGGTGATTGCATGTGGGCGGCTCCGGTCTTCTTCCTTCCCGGGTTTCGGGCGCCAATGTAACGCTGAAAACATTGAAAAAAGAGACAGGTGTTCATCATTTGCACTTGATTCATTTCCATACCGCCCGTCCTCCGACTCTCTCTCCTGTCACAGACCTCGCTAAACCACGCCACCCTCGCCACAATTGCAATAGTTTGTAAATGAAAATTCCAGTGAGTGGCGTTTAAAGGTTAATGTTCTATTGCGTTTGAAAATAATGTACCACCTACACTAATCAATAGTGTTAACAAAAGCAAATGTAAGATAAAATGCATTGGCTGAAGCAACCATGACATTTTAGCTTGCTTCTACAAGACATATTTTATTGTGATTCATGTTTCACGCGACTAGTGACTCAGCACTCCAAATCACAAGTGCAATGATGTAGCAGGTGAGCTACTAAACCAGTTTAGTACATTTGAAAAGTCATACACATGGAGCTGGTTATGTGATTCAAATGTCAAAATGTATTAGTTTACAAAGTATTCACTTTAGTAAAAGTGTTTTGAGGTCATAACAGTATATGAAGCAATGAAATGTTGATTGATAATCTACCTCTGTAATCATAATTTGTATTAAACAGAATAAAAGTTTAACTGTTCAGTTTAAAAAGTTTAAGTTCAACCACTAGTGTTCATTTCAGCTGGAAACTGCAGTAAATTAAGTAAGTAATGTTTTTTGAGTATTTTTTAATACAGTAGGTAGAGGCCTAGGTTGCAAGTATACCCTATTGTCACTCAATTATTAATAAAAACAGTGGAAGCAAAAGCAAATAGTAAAAAATGTTAAGATTATTAAAAGTTGTAAGTTGTATTCACATAATATAAGCACCATGACTCAATCTGTTTCAGCATGTTTGCTAACTTCTAGGCTCTGACACAACCATTATATATGGTAAACAGATTAAAACTGGACTAAACCGACCAGAAATCTTCCAGCCAGGCCACATTAACATCACAGCTGAGATGCTGATGCCATTCTGTTCCACAATAGACATAAACTAGCATTTGCCTGACCTTTGGCACATCCACTAGGCTGATGCTAATTGCATTGCTAAGGGTTGAAATGCATGACTATAGCCTGCACTGACAGCAGCAGCGGTTGGTTCCCTTTAACATCTCTTTGAATTGCTCTGATGTATGTCCAGTTATGAAGCACAATATTCATCTCTTGAATGAAGAACACTAGAGTGGAGAAATCAATGAACGGGATAATTAGCTAAACACAGAGCACTGTCGAAGTCAACAGACACTCAACATGGAGCCTGTGGGCCACATCTGGCCCGTATGCCTTTATTCTCAATGACCGTATGCCCTCCAAATGTCCTTATGAATGTATGTTTGTTCTAATTAGCTCCCAAATGTTACATTAGAATTAAGCATTGCATTTTTAAAAATATGTTTGTAACTGTGAATGCTAACTTTGTGTTGTTAGAGCTCATCGGTGTAACAATATCATCTTTTGCATCTTGATTAATGAGGGTAGTGACAGAAAAGGGCTGTTAAGTCTTTTACTATGTTCTAAACTATCATGAAAATCATGAAAAGGACTTCGCTTGCTTCTGAAAATGTGGACAGCGACATAATTTCCTAGCACCCTTCATAGATGATACATCAATGCACAATGCAGCTTTTCTGAATGATGTAACTTGCCAAACTATTTAATTTAATCTGAAAGCTCAAGGGTAAGAAGAGCTTATGTTGCTGAATAATGTGGCGACATTTGAAATGAAAACTGGCCATATTTATGCAGCAGAGGCCACAGAAATATAACAAACAGCAGATGTATTAATAATATTAAAGGTGCCCTAGAATGATTTGAAACTATATGTTAAATTGTTCTCTGATATTTACATAGATGGTGTGTGGCTTATTTAAGGGGGGAAAAAAAGTCCAGATACAGTTTTACAGGTCCATTTACAACCCTATAAATTGTCCCTATAAATTATCTGGTTTTGCCTTATATGGAAGAGTCACGAATATTAATGTTGAGCTCTGCTCTGATTGGCTTATTTCAGCAGCTCACAGTTCACAGCAGTTCAGTAAAGGTTCATGAGTCCTGACCGTCCTGACAGAACACAGATCGACTAAATGAAACTTGTTTATTTGTTTTCAGATCATCCGTTTGTGCGGTTGCCAAATTTAAGTAATTTAAATCCCCCAAACAGACCTTTTCTGTGAAAAGAAACCTGTATATTCTCCGGTTTTTACCTAAACATGTCCAATCTGGCAACCATATGCACGCAAGCTCTCTCTCTCGCGCACGAACGATCTGAAAACACCAATAAACAAGTAAGCTGCATTTTATCAATCTCTATTTTAAATGTTCTGCTTAAAGTGTGTCATTCAGCCTACATTTTAGACTTATCTTTTTTCGTCAACGATATTGCATGTTTATATAACGTTAGTCACAATGTAGGCTAAGGTTTACGCAGTGACTGTGATGTTGCCTAATCTGAAATACAAATAGGCAAAACATAATAGGAAACACCATACTTCAGTTCTCAAAAATATAAATATATAACTTATATTTTTACAAAATGAATAGCCTCAAATGACTGTCATTTTAACTTATATGGTGGAAAAGGTGACATTTGCTAGAAGGATAGCGTGAACGATCTAAGCAAAGTATCGGTTGTATTTTGTAATACAAATAACATTACCCTTTGTCATTAGACACACTATTTAGTCTTGTATGGTACTTGGTGTTTCCTATTGTTACTGTAAGCATCTTGCGTTATCTAGACAATACTGCCTCTCTAAGAAACTTTCAATTTAATCAGAAATTGTTTAAACCGCTAGTCAATAAGTGGATAAATCACTACTTACTGGTTGCAGGAATATAGTCACCCCTTTCTTCAGTTTAAGACGCTGAGCGAAGCTTGCTTGAAATGGGCAAAACAAACGAACAATCTTGAATTATATTGTTGTGGTATCGGATTATAAACATCAACCATGACTGATGACATTTTTTATCTGTGGGAAGGGTAGAAAAGTCCTCAGGTCTCTTGAACAGCCTGGAACATGAAGTGTGTCCATGAGAGCAGCTTGTTTACCTGATGATTTGCTCAATTTTCGCCTGACAATGAACATATTTGGACAGATGCAAATGTTGGGGGCGTGCATATAAATGATCCCCAATGCTTGCGTCACTTTTAGGTTTATGTTGAGAAGCACTTTTTTTTCATGGAGTTTTGGATTCACGAGATTTACATAAGAAGTAGGAGTCAATGATGTTTGAGACTCACAGTATGTGATGTCCATGTACTAAACTCTTATTATTTCGCCATGGCAAGGTTAATTCAATTTTTTCATTCTAGGGCACCTTTATTTGTGTAACCTCACTAGCATGTTACCTCCACACTATATTTCCCATGATCTCTCGTGGTTCCCACCTGCACACGCTCCTCAATCATTCACACCTGCCATCATTCACCTTCATCAGCTCAACTACATTTAAGCGTGCTCCACAAACTCATCAGGGTCTAGTCTATGGCTAGGATTCCATCAAACATGGTTCCTACCTGTGTGTTGTTTCTCCGGCTCATTTACCTCTGGGGATTATCTCCTGTTTCCAATGTTTCAATTTATATCTATAAGTCTGTTCCCTGACAGAAGACCTGAGCACCATAATCACCATTACCTTTAATCCAACCACTCTGCTCCTCTCCATGACACAAAATGGCTGCCCAATTGAAAACTATGTAGAGGAGTTTCTTCAACTTGCCCACCTAGTGCCATAAAATGACGGCTCCTAGAATGATTATTCACCTTCAACTCCACTCCATTTAAGCCTGCTCCACAGGGTGGTCTATAAACTCTGTCAAACATATGGACTACTTGCCTGTCATTTCCAACACGTGTTTCTTCATCTCTGTTAACTCTTGTCTCCAATTCCTCCTGTGGTAATCTCCACAGATCTGTAAAGGAATGTTTAAGACTGTCATTCAATTTATTCAGCTACAATAATCTGTTTGCTTGTGTGGTGCAATTTACCTGGACTGTTTGCAATGCCCTTTTGTCTGCAAGAGCCTTGACTCCCTGTGTGCACATTTGTTCAACAATAAAGTACATTTACCTTTCAATGTATATCTGAGTGTTCTATGACTAAATAGAATGGGGTGTATACATATTTAAACAACATTTTATATAAAATGGATGATCTTTTGTGGAATAAATGTGGCCCTTTTGGCTCCTGATTCAACAGTTTGTGTGCAAACATACTTCCTTTGTTACTAAATGACATTTAATTAAGAAATGTGAAATCTGCATTGTCTCCACAGTGTCGTATCTCTCTTTCAAGCTTTAGTAGCTTCAGGCCATGACTTGTTTGCAATGTTCCATTCAAATATATATATGTATATATATACACACAAAAAGGTATACGTTTATTTAGCTGAGGCAGATGCTGCAGCCTGCATCAAAAAGAACACATCTGAATGGGTGTATCCATGGCAATTTACATTTTAGCATGTTTATAAAGCAGAGCAAATGTTTAAATCCATGTGTTTGTTCTGCTGTTTGATGAGTCAGGATTGCACACACACGCACACTTCAACAGCAGCCAGTGAATGTCCTCCATCAAAGTGACTGTTCTAGAGCTCCAAACACACAAAGCTTTGCCCACGAGAATCCCATCAATTATTTAGCTGCACAGGCCGGCAGCACAATAACAGCAGAATATTCTCCACTGATTGTATCCAGGAAGAGGATACGCTAGAGGGATCTAGTTTTTACAAGCTTGTCTGTGTCCACTAGTAGAGCGAATAGTCAAAGCGTTGTTATTCAGATCCATACTGCCCTCCTCAGGTCAGTGTTTATAACAGCATGACACTAGCTGCAACATCAAGGTGGGAAATTGTTGCCAAGGTCTCAATTTTCGAACATTGGATGCTGCATCGATTTTGAGAATGCATTTGGCAGTATGTGCACCCTGTTGGCTACTTGTCACCAAATGCTGATAAGAAAGGAAAAATAGCAGCGTAGAATAGCCAAACATGCTCTAAAATCTGTCTGTTGTTGACTTAGTCTACCCTCAAGAATCGCACACATACTGTAGCTGTATCATTGTCAGAGCAGAATGAATATTCTGGTCAATAGTGGAGACAAATACTGATGTTTCAGACTCCCCTGTGGGGAAATAAAAAAAATGTTGAGGAGAAAAATAGACACATATATTAATAATAAAGATGAGAAAGAAATGTACGGGTTAGCAGGCATTGTAACATGAGCATAACGTTCACAATGAACACAACATGTAACAAGTCTGAATATGCATCACTTGTTAAGGTCAAATTATTCATTAGACTTCTTATTCACCTATGTATGGGGTACAATGCAAAAGTTTGGGGTTGGGAATATTTTTAAAAAGGTTTTAAAAGAAGTTTGAATGCTCAACAAGGCTGCATTTATTTGATCAAAATATCAATAAAAAATAATATTGTTAAATAGTATAACATTATAAAATATATTTTATAATATTTTTATTTATTCATGTGATGGCAAAGCTGAATTCAAACTATTATACATTATTTTTTAGGATACTTTGATAAATACCAATTTCAAAAGAACAGAATTTATTTGAAATAAACAATGTCTTTACTGTCACTTTTGTCCAATTTAATGTATCCTTGCTGTTTACACTAAATGTCAGTGTTTTATGCTTTTAATTTATATATTAACATCAAAAGATGAAAAATGATTAATAACTCCCTTAAAGTCAAGCACAATTGCATATTATATCATCTCAATCTCCCTATTAATGTGAACACAATGCAGAGAATTTAATTGTTTGTTACTAGCCTTTACATAATATTTTGTGTCCATTGGGAGATTCTTTCAATTTGGCAATACATTTGTGCATCACCAATCACATCGTAATGTAATAAATTACAACAATTCACGAGTTTGTGTAGCCATATAATCTTAGTGAAAGTGGTAAAACAGATTTGCCTTGCTGTCTGCTGTAGAGGGGCTCGGAGAGGATATTCTACCCAAGCTCCGATTGCCCCCCTATAACAGGCAATATTGTACAAAAGGAGGAGCAGGGGAGGAGGGGGGATGCTGCAGGAACTAAAAATGGGAATAGGTAAGCTGCTAGTTTTATACCTCTGTATTAATTGAAAGTTTAGATGGGTGTAGACCTCCCGAAAATTACGTTTAATAACTTCACTTTTAGTTGTTTGCAACTGCTACTGTGCCAAAGCAGTGTGCACAAAAAAGGACCTAAATATTGATGAGATATTGTAAAGAAAAACAGGCAATATATGAGAGCATCTGCACAGCACTATTTCAAGATCAATCAAGCTGCAGCTACAATTTAGGTCGCTCCATAATTGACACTGGGCATGACAAGAACAAAACAAAAAGTGTTCGGAGTGTAAAATAAAATTACCGGCCCCTCTTTACTATCTGTCTGCTTAGGTATCTGCTTAGGTATCAAACAGGTAAAGCATCTGACATAACTCTCCATGCCTGAAGACTCAGCTCTCAAAAATCCTTCGTTCTTAATTAGTCAGTTTCCCTCCATGTGCCGACACCTGTTTGTGGCCTCTCGGAGGCTCAGACCAGGTGAACCAATGTGTCACAATCAATCCTTCCCTCTAGGGCTCCAAACTCTCTTCAAGTCCTGAGCTAATAGAGTCTAACCATAGATTAGTGTCTCTAGAGCTTTATCTTCCTGATATGAGCTGAACTGAGCACGAAAAAGGCAGACATGTGCCTAGTCGTAGGCTGACCGAACAGCAAGTTGAGTAGTAAGGAATCCCTGTATTGTTAGGTTGATTTATAGACATAATTTCTTGCAGACAAAAACAGATAGACAGAATGCAACAGAATACATGGGGGACAGCCATCTGATTTTTAACTATATGATTGGTGAGTGAAAAGTGTGCGTGCTCTGCCCATTAATTGTACTTAATATTGATGGATGGATGGATGGATGGATGGATGGATGGATGGATGGATGGATGGGTGGATGGGTGGATGGATGGATGGATGGACTAAATAGATAAATGGATAGGCCTTAAGAATCGCCATTCTAATTGGATTAAACAAAAATCTGAGAGTAATTTTCTTGAAATGTATTGCTGAAGGAGGTACATTTATTCCAAAAATGGAAGCAATGGCTCTTTAAAGGATAGCTCACTTTGAAATTAAATTTTGATATGTTTTAGCTTACCTCATGGGCATCCGAGATGTAGGAGTATTTGTTTCCCCAGTAGTTTCAATTTTGATAATTTTAGGTCACCACTACGTCCGACTGATCCGAGGGTGCGCGTGTGTGTTTCCTGTGGTGTACAAGAGGTAAAAACTATATAAATACTGTTCGTTTTCTCACACAAACCACTCGTTTTTTGTCTTAGGCCATCAGTGTGTACTCACGATGGCGGATTGTTTAATTTGGACTTCTCTGTGTATGCTCTTTGAGGTGGTGACCATAGACCTGCATTATGTGAGGTACGGACAAGAACAGTTTGACCTAAAATGATCAAAATTGAAACTACTGGGGAAACAAATACTCCTACACCTCGGATGCCCATGAGGTAAGCTAAAACATATCAAAATTTAATTTCAAAGTGAACTATCCCTTTAAACTGTATCTTCTTTCAGATGTTAAGTATAGACTCCTAGCTGAGGAGGTCTATGATACCTAGAGAGAGCTAACATCCACATTCCTCTCAATGGCAGTTACATCCAATTTTAAATTATTTGCTTTTTATGCACTGCGCCATCTAATAAGGGAGATGAATACAAAATTGGTAAGGACATATTTGTCCCATATATACAGGTAAAATATATGATACAATAAAATCATTTGTATGTTTCTTTTTTTATTATTTAGTCAGGATACATTGCTACTTTTGAATGGTCAGCAATAGAGAAAAGTGATTGTATAATGGTGCAGTTACAGCATCTAAGTGCTGAAACTAAAAAGCCAAACCTCCAGCCAAATCAGCAACAACAAAGATGAATTGGAGCTATACAAAAAAAATCTACATATACGGGCAACCTGACCAGTCAGTTGTTGTCCTTGACCTTGATGAAAAAAGGAGCTGCTAAAAGAGTAACACAAAGAAATGCCATGCCCAATCCTCTGCAGTAACAGCTACAATGTCAAAAAACATCACATGTCATCAAAAATCAACCCTTCACTGCTAGGTCAATAGGACGCTCATCTGATGTGACAATTACGTTGGGATGTGGAGACCGCCGGCAGGCATATATGTTATCACAAGCCGAGAGGGCACACGGTACCACAGTGTCATGGGGTCTCATTACAGACACACTGAGCAGGAAGCCCTTCATCTCTACAGGATATCCTACATAGTTGGGCCATTTCACATTGTAAAGCTCTGGGATTAAGACATACATGCTGCGGGAAGCTTTCAGTTGTCGGGTTTGGGGTGTATATCACATGTCAGTATGTGTTCTTTGTACAATTCCTTTCAATTTTAAGAGGCCCGCGCCTTTTTGATCTCAACCAAACGGTACAGCTGCGCAGATATCACTGACTAAAATAAATCGCTGGTAGGAATAAACTGCGCGAATCTGAAAGCTTTAGAATAGATAAAATGCAGTCAAGGTTGTCTGAGAAAGAGAATTTCAGTAACGGATTTTAGGGTATTTTCTGCAGTCACACACGTGTGCAGGCTTAGCGTGCACAATGTCAGGCTGATAAAGGTTGCTTCATTCCTACCGAGGAAGTTCAAACTCAGCAAACAACGGAGGGCGATCCACAGGGACTCATTAGCTGGTTTCAAAGTGTAAAGTTAGCTTTAAACAATGCTTACCTAGTGACAAACAGTCAATATCTACGGCCCATCACAAGGAGGTTAGCTCTCATTGTGTGGATGTTTTTTTCTCTCTCTCTCTCTCTTATGTTTTTTCTTTTCTTCAATGGAAGAGATTTCAGCACATATTTCAGTACTCGGATTGAATTGAATATTACAGATACGGATCAAGATCGGTCGGAAGAGCAGTGTGTGTATGTGTGTGTGGACAGATGAGAGAATATTCCTTGGTAGCAAAATAAATCTTATTTACACATGAATTTACTTTCATGCACATTGCTACAAACATCACAACAACAACAAAAAAAAAAAAAAAAAAAAAAAAAATTATATATATATATATATATATATATATATATATATATATATATATATATATATATATATATATATATATATATATATATATATATATATATAATTTTAATTTTTTTATTATTAATACATCTACCAGCATGGTAATGCTAATGTGACCAAAATGCTAACAAAACCTTGACAAATGTTCTATATCCAATATACACTGCAAACAATGTGTTGCAATGCAAATACAAATAGTTAACCATCCATAATCTATTACCAATCATTTTTCCGGGACCTCAAAAAAAGTTTAGCAGTAGTAGTATAGTGTTGTTTTTGCTTGAGTTTATTGCTCATATCTATGCCCAATTTATTTTTGTGGGCTGTGAGGTTACGGTGTCTCTCCTTCAACACTCACCATTCCATGACACTGGACTCCGGCCCAGATCACAAGCACACATTGGAGAAAGGCTGTGGTGGATTGTGGGGATGTTTGCTGGGGCCAATTGCTGATAGAAGGCAGCTTACAATCAAGTGAAACACCAGACCTCAAAATGTTGCATTTCATGGTCCGTAAAGGCTCTAGTTTTTCATAGCACTTTACATTTGCTAATTTCACAATCCACCGGTACTGTGAAACTAGATGAATCCCAACGAAATCCCTAGAGTAATGTTTGGGTCTTTCTATATTTCACCCTAAAAATCAAAAGAAAGGAATAATGAATTATATTTAGCATGAAGAAAATTAGTTATTTTAAGGGCCATTAAGATTGTAAGCATTTTCATGACAATTTAGCACATTCTTAATTATAATACTACTTATTAGCCTACAGTAATGAAGAAAGAAAAAAAGAAAAAAACATTAAAGAAAAAGATGTTTTAAATTGTAATGCTAATGTGTAAAGTACAACTGTAAGTATAAATTATGGTATATATGTATATGTTAAAGTTACAATTCACCCAATCCATCCTCATGGTTATGTATCGAAGGCAGTTAAACAGATCCATAAAACGAAAATGGCAAAGAAATGTCAAAAATGTGAAAGCTAATACTTGGCAGTCTGAGAGCAATTCAAAGATATTTCAGCCTTAAACTGTGTTCGGCCGCATCAACGGGAGGCTTGCTTAGCTGCCAGGAACAGTCTAACGATTTCTCTCTCCTCTCTCAATCTATTTTGCTCACTTACTTCCTTCTTCTCACTAGTTCTTTAATATCATCAATCAAGGGATATGTCAGAGAGCAGTCATTTAGAACTGCATCGATAAGATGCTTATACTTTCATTTCTAGATAGGAATTTCAGATGGATTCCTCTTCAAGGGCTTGATTGGAAAATAAAGGAGCGAAGGGATAGAGCCTGAGAATATGAGCAGAGCGGCATACCCAATCAGGTAAACACTGTCTCCGTGTAGATATCACAAACGTGTTTAAAGGGGTGGTAAAACACTTTTTCACTTTTCTAACTTTAGCTATTGTGTAATGTCGCTGTTTGAGCATAAACAACATCTACAAAGTTACAATGTAAGTACTAAAGCAAACAGCTGGTAGGAACTATAGACATTCAATCAATCAATCAATCAATCAATCAATCAACTTTATTTATATAGCGCTTTTACAATCACGATTGTGTCAAAGCAGCTTCAGAGTGTCAAACAGGATAATATTGCGACAAAATTAGATTTGGCTGTACAGTCGTACTGGAGAAAACAGTGATGTTATCAGGTTATTTTAATTTATCATATAGCGACAATGTTGGCAGATCAGTGTTATAGTTTATAGAATTAAATAAGACCTAATTCATACATTTTATTTGTATAATAAGTTGAATAACTTTAATCATAATCATATTTAATCAACTTTAATCATATTTATAGCAAGCCAAGCCAAAGGCGACAGTGGCAAGGAACCAAAACTCCATCAGGGCGTGATGGAGAAAAATAAAGCTTGGGAGAAACCAGACTCAGTCGGGGTGCCAGTTCTCCTCTGGCCTATTAACACACCATGTAAGATTATTATTCTGGCAACCTTACAGGTCAGAAATCATATTAGATTGGAATATTCAAAATTTCAGGGTATCACGGAAGAGACAGATTTATTTGGAAATAAATGATGGGATGGGGCGTCATGGGAGCATTCCTCCAGGATAGCTTGACATCACTAACACCAATATTTACATAAACCTCTCCTCAGAGAATTTTAAATAAAGGGGGCGAGGCCATTCAACAGGAGTTGTTGTGGTATAGTAGGCTGGAGTGTTGTTGCCGCAATGGCGACAAAATGCTGTTATTTTCATCTGGATTAAAGGTCCACTTTGTTCAGCCTTCCCAGGAATGGGGGAGTTAGGGATCAATGGTTAAAAAGTGTTTTTAACTTGGTCCCTCATAATTATTACCCAAATCTCACTCTCTGTGCTGCACATTTTACGGAGGAAAGCTTCCACAATCGTCGCGAGTTCAATGGAGGATTCGCACAACGGCTTGTCCTGAAAGCTGGAGCAGTTCCAACTTTAAAAACAGAAACTGTTTACAGCCCACAACCTGTAAGTATGATTTATTTTTCTTCAATGTGTTTTCCTCTAATAGTTTGAATTGTTAATTGTACGTTGTAGCAAGAAAGTAAATGAATGACAATGAATGTTTGGCAAACCAGTTTGTTAAATGCTCATTCACAGTACATTTTAGTACCTTTTCGGTTTTATACGTTAGGGTACTGGCCCAGTGACAGCAATGTACCTTTTTTTCTTACAGTGTTTGTGCTAAGCTAGGCTAGCAGTAAGTGCGTCAGAGAGAGTTAATGCATGCACAGTGATAAAAATGGTATGTATGGACTAATATAACTCTGGGGGATACGGTGCATAAGCTAAAGTCTCAAAAATTCTGTGTGTTCCTTTAAGGTCACAGCTGATTGCCTCCTGCTGTATCAGCCAATGAGTGTTCTGCTCAACCTTCAAATACTTGGTCAGCATTTTCTGTAATAGTTCCAGATTGCTTTCAGAAATTCCTCCACTTTCCCCAGCTCCACCTGTATAGATCTGCTACGGGTAATATGTACGGTTTATTGTACAGCAGCAGCATGTTGTGTATGTATGTAGCAAGTCCCATATTTGCTCTACAGCAGCAGCTGAAGCAGTGTAGCAGATCTAGTCCAACAAGACCAAACATATCAACATTGTCATACACATTACCATGCCAACATTCCGAGAGTTGTCATGAAAGAAAAGTGGGTTGCAACAAAAGTTACATTTTTGTAAACCTCTTCATCCTTGCAACACATCTTAATGACTTAAACGATTCATAACCTCAAGGGAACAATCTCTAATGAATTACATTAGATTATACATTCAAACAAAGATGATGAGCTGTGCATCATTTAAATGCGGGTAATAGCAATATCAGGCATGTCAGATAGTGATTCCATTGGGTGTCATTTAGGAAAATTGCTTTTGAGTAAAAAGGCAGCTCAAGATCAAGATGAAGGTTGCATGTCATTCATCGATTTGTGCTTGTAATGGAAGCTGCTGTTGCTCAGGTTGTCCTCATAATGAACAGCAATCTTTTCATTTGCTGTACAGTAGGATGTATTGGTGTGTGAATGATTCCAAGCACAAGTATTTCTCACAGTCTGATGTCATTTTATTCAAATAAATGTTATCAAATCAAAACAACCTTAAAGGTGTCATGACCTGGCTATTTTAATTGTTTTATACTGATGTCTGAGGTCAACTAATGACGTTTTTGTGGTTTTTACATTCAAAAATCATCAAGTAATAGGCTATTTTCTACACTGGTTTTGAGGCTCTCTCCTGAAAGTTGGGTTTTGATGGGCGTGCCCCACTAGAGACTTAAACTGTAGAGTAATGTTTTGAAAAAAATATATATATATATATTGTTCATGTTAGCTCAAGTCCATTAAATAATATGAAATATTATATTTTAATTGGAATAATGCATTAGTAAATGTTGAAAGAACCACAACGATTAATAAATGATTTTGAAATATTTGTCATTACTGGTTTATATCACCTAATTTTAACATTTTTTATAAATGTTAACCTCACTGAATAAGGTCTCAACTAGAGGGCTGCATTGGGATTGAGTCCCGCTGGGTCCCGCGGGACCCAACGCAAATCTTGCGGGAGCGGGCGGTTAGAATTTTGCTGCGGGCGGGAATGGGCGGCTAAAAAAAAACAACGCGGGATAGGGAGGTTGCCTAGCGCCATGATGGAGAAGATGTCAATAGATGATGTAGAAAAGAACCTCAAACGAGGTATTTACAGCACAGTTTCTCAATTTGTGATAAAGATGGAAAGGAGCTGGACTTTTTTCAGTGTGACAAATGTGCAAAAATACTCATCTACAATGGGAACAAATTTGGCACGTCTGGGTTGAGGCGACACACCTGCTCTGTTCTCCCAGGTCAAAGTTTTCATGTAGCCTAGTTTATCATACTATATATATATATATATATATATATATATATATATATATATATATATATATATATATATATTTATTTATTTATTTATTTTTGCAAAGCAGTCTATTTTTATGTGCAAAGTTTTTGATAAAAACGAAAGTATATTTGAAAGTATTGTGTTTTGTCTTTTTTTTTTGTCTTTTCTTTTTTTACATGCAGGCCATGGAAACAAAACAAACAACCCCATGAATCTCTTTAATAATATCAATAAAAATAGGCCTATGTGTTTTTTGGGTTTTTTTTCCTGCGGGACGGGAGAAGACACAAAATCAATGCATCTCTATTATTGTGCTGGAATAAATTCTCAGAGTTTTGCGGCTGCAGGCGGGAGTGTACATGCATATTGCGGGAGCGGGCGGGAGTGTAGCACATACGTTGCGGTCAGAAATTCGGCGGGCGGGAGCAGGATGAAGAAAACAGTCCCGCGCAGGGCTCTAGTCTCAACCTCACTCATTTGGGCAAAGAAATATAATTTTAAAAAACTACTTGCGTTTTTTTTTTTTCCTGATTACACGTCCACATGTCATATACGTTCTATGCTACAAGAGGGGGAAAAATTAGAATTGCGTCACTTGGACCATGCAAAATTGCGTCACTTGGACCATGCAGTTTAAATGGGGCCATAGCCCAACAACCCAAGCAGATGATGATCTAGTATAGGCCAGTCAAGATCATGTCAGGGTTCAGAGATGAACAATCGGCACGTCACAAAACATCAGTCAAGGACAAAATGATTAACTGTGCTGATTGGCGAATGACTGAATGTTCATATGTTGGCCTGACAGGTCTTTAGATGCTCCACTACTGCATGTGTCATGGCAGATGCATCAATGTGAGAATGTCTCTCTGACATATGACAGTTAGCGATGGATACCAGAGAAGAAAACTATAGTATAGTATAATGGATTTTTGAAAATTACCTTTCATGTAGTGTGCAACATAGTCCTAAGTGAATGAAAACATCCTGCAAAGTTTTAAACTTAAAAGTGCACTGTGTATAAAGTTATTGTCTGTCAAAAGGAAAAGTCAACTCTACGTCAATTCAACAAATCGTTTTTTAAATGAATTACAAGCCGTTTCGTTGTGACATCAAGACAAAATGTCTCGGTTACATAATGCATCCCTCATTCCTAGAAGGAAGGAAAGGAGACGTTACGTCAGCAATGGAGTGACGGAATGGAGCCCCCATATGACTGACTAAAGGGAACATTAGCATATTGTCCATCCTTTTATGGCATGTGCATTGCGTTTCATATTCTGTAGGTCTCTGGCTAATCGGCTAACTCACATGATTACTGTCTTAGTGAAATAGTACTGTAAATCAGCTGTGGGTTGCAGTGTTAACTTACCTTAAACTTTGTCTATTAATGTAGATTGTCAATTTTTACTACTTTAAATAAAGATAAAGGATGGAGCAAGATTTGTTTTGCAAACTTTAATGTTACATCAATCATTCATGTTAGTGCTGGGCTAAAGTATGTGCTGTTACTGATACAATTCCTTCATGTGCACCACAATAAATTAGAAACACACACACACACACACACACACACACACACACACACACACACACACACACAATAGTTTGTTGATGGATGCACACTTGTTAATGCTAATGGTGAGGAATTACAGTTTAAAACATTACAGTATTACAGTTGTACCTCAAACTGAGTAGCATCACTGAGAAACATCCTGCTCAAGGTTGAATAACTAGTTCTTCCCATGTTTTCATTATCGATTCAGACTCACGCTGCGATTGGTCTAAAACTGACATCATCGTTACTGTCTTTACAGGGTGTACAATTGCTGAACTTTAAGTTTAAGAAGCCTCCAGACAGAGCTGAAGATCCGTTATGTTAATTGGTGTTAGCTTCCTTAATATGCTCTATACGCAGTAGACCAAAATTAAACTCTTTTTTTTTTTTTTTTTTTTACCTTTGATGCATGTAAACCTGTTGTTGGAGACCTCCAAAATAAAATTAGGAAACTTTAAAATAGCATAATAGGAGCACTTTAAAACCTTCACTAACTGGTAAAGTAAATGGTATTCATTTCATGTCTTAATTTCATGTTTTCCTGTCTCACGTTCCCTCTGTGATTTATTAATTCACTCTACTTGATCTTCTCGTCTTCCCTCTTGGTACTTCGGTATTGTAAGCTATAATTAACGGCTTCCTGGATCTGTCTGAATATCTTCCTTATTCTGATTCTGGTGAAAGGAGACTATTGACTTTCAGTTGTGTTCAGACACCCGAGTAACAGTACGCAGCGGATGACAGCCGGGGCAAAGAAATTGACTTATATCTCACCTTATACTGTATGGTTCCTCTTGCCAACCGTGACTGTGGTTTCAGCAAACTCTCAAGGTCACGCTTTGTTCTGACATGAATGGATTACGAAAAGAAACCCATTCTATGTTATTCCTTTGTCTGCTCAGTCTCCAGGCCGCCTTGTTATTCATGATTGCCTTTTGTTCATTAGCCTGCTTTTCTTTTCTCAGCTTGATAAATGATCATTTTAGCTGGAGAAAAAGTACATTTCGGTCTCTTGAAGGAAAAAGTCGGTTGTTTTTCCTGTTCAGTGAAGAATCATGTTCATTCAAGTACAGTAACGATTTAAGCGTAGTGATGCTATTAAATTGACTGCACTTTTCTACACAAGTTAGCATTTTCATCTCATATTTTGGGTGCAAACATGATGCCGGACTGACTTGAAAGGTGTGGAGGATAACAATTTGTTCTCTTCGTGATATGGTAAAATATGGTCACTCTACTGTTATCAACTCAATCTCTGTGTTAACAAATGACAGTCATTGAAGTTTAAGTGCCACTGGTCGATACATTACAAGGAAATCATTTTATTTGCGATTGAATTTAGTTGTAATAGTCTTTAATTATTTTAGTCACCTGAATTGTTTTAGTCTAGTTTTATTAGACTAATTATCATAAGATTTTAGACTAAAATATAATTAGTTTAGTTTAATTGTAATTAATTAATTAAGTGTTTACGCATTACATAACTAACTTTAATAACTTTAACCAAAACAGACATTTTGACATACTTGTGTGTTCTTGAACATTCCACTGCAAACCATTCTCACTTGCAACTTTTTACATATTGACGCTTGGTCAGCACCCTTCTGTGTCACTTTTTAACTCACAGTTTTCCCCTTTTAGCGTAATTTTTCTATGTGCTGGGTACTCTAATGATTTCAATGAGAAACCTTTAGTGTCATACACAGATGTGTTGAGCATGTGAATGTTATCGTCATGATGCAATTATATTTTGGGTTATGATTTTCCCATTATTATGTTGGAGTATGATTCTCAATTTAATCAGCCAGCTGTTACAAACTAGTGTAGATCACAACTCACGAAGGTGAAGGAGAACTTGGAACAGGAACTTTAAAATTCAAATCTTTCATGGAACACCAGCATGCATAGACGACGGCCGACAAACACTAAGGGACACTGAGGGCTTAAATACACTGGGTAAACAAGGCGATGACTAGACTAATTAACAAGATACAGCTGGGACAAATGAACTCATAATGACGATGAACATGGGAACACAGGAGTGGTGGGAAAACTAGGACAAAGAAACAAAATAAAATTACAAGCGAAATAGACTACATGTAACATTATGCCCCCTCCCGGAAAGGCGCGTCCTCGTGCCATAAACAGGAACAACTGAGGAGGAAGGGTGGGGGGTCAGGAGGAGGGCAAGGAAAGCATAGAGTCCAAAATCAAGAAAAACGTCAATGGGGACGTGGAAGGAGGGAAGAGCCAATGGGGAGCCTGGAGCAGGAGCCAGATGACACAGAGACCAGCCAGGATGAAGCCCTAGGGTGGAGTCGGAGGAGGGAGGAGCCATGGGGTCGATGACTCGGTTGGAGACACCCTGGGGATGACTGATGAGGAAGCAGCCACCGATGGACACACTGGAGGAGCAGCTGGGTTGATGGGCCCATGCGAGACCGGAGGCCCGGGAGACCGAGCCTGGAGCCGCAGTGACGAGCGTCCGAGGTGGAGCCGGATGACCGAACATTTAACATTTCATACGTCTGTCATGAATGATTTAATTGACATGAATGACCTAATAGTAATTATTTTATTTATATTCAAGCATAATAACCTATTCAAGCATTATGGATTGGCCATCAATCCCGCATTAATTCCAATTTACATTACATTTTGGCAACAGACAAAAAAAAGTGTACTGTTGGTACCTTATGTGAAATAAAACATAGCTCCTGGCCTGACAGGTGTATTCGAGCTACAGTTAGCATCAAGCTACATAACACAAAATAAAAGATGAATTACACGCGAGTGTTTGTATTTACTTCCGATCGCGACATACTGTGGCATTCAGTGAAGTTCAATGATGTTAAAGGTGCCCTAGAATGAAAAATTGGATAAACCTTGTCATAGTTAAATAACAAGAGTTCAGTACATGGACATCACATATAGTGAGTCTCAAAAACCATTGCCTCCTCCTTCATTTGTAAATCTTGTTTGTGAAAAACACCACAAAAAAACAAATGATTCTCAACATAACGCCACCTGTGACACAATCGCTGGCATCATTTGCATGCCAGCCAGTGTTCATTGTCAGGCGGAAATGCACAGCCGAATCATCGGGAGTTATATCCGTTAAACAAGCGTCAAGCAAGGGTAACGAAACGGCAGATCATGGCTGTGCAGGGGACATGAGGACTTGTCATACCCTTCCCACAGATAAAAAATGTCAACAGTCATGGTTGATGTTTATTTACAATCGAATACCGCAACAATTTAATTAAAAATCGTTTGTGTGCTCGGCCCATTTCACCACGGACAGTTTTTCTAACCTGGACAATATCAAGCAGGATTCGATCAGTGGCTAAAACTGAAGAAAGGGCCGATTTCCCCCATTTTCCTGCAAGCAGTAAGTAGTGATTTTATCCACTTCTTGACTGTCGAACCAATTTCTGATTAAATTGAAAGTTTCTTAGTAAGATAAGTAAGACTTAGTAAGTGTTGTCTAGATCCAGTGCAAGAAGCTAGTAAAGTAACAATTGGAAACTCTAAGTAGCACACATAACAGTTTGTCAAATGACAAAGGTTAATATTATTTCCTACCAGTGTTGTCATAAAATACAACAATAGAGACGTATGTCGATAATTTTTGATGGATTGAAATCTTAATTAGCCTAAATTTCATCATCAACACATAACTCAGAAGCTAACTATGTTTACTTCTACTGTTAAGTTGCTATGGCTCATTCGATCCTTGTAGCTAACGTCACCTTTTCCACCATCTAAGTGTGTCATTATAGTCATTATAGTCACGATAGTCATTTGACAAAGCTTCTAGTCAATTTGTTAAATAACATTTTTGAGAACTGAAGTATGATTATTTTGCAGCGGGTGAGTAGTAAACATGACACTGACTATTATGAGTGGCTTCTACATTACTTTGTTTGGCTAAATAAATCAACTTTTAAATCAGTACTCTACTGTCAAACTGTAACATTACTGTCCAAACAACATAATTACGACCCAGTTCAGTTCGTGATTCAAAGTTAAGAAGCTATCATTGTCAAATCATTGCCATGACGGATGGTATACGTATATCTGTTAGCTGTCATTCAGCAGTGCAGTGAAACAGCCAATCAGAGCAGAACTCTGCATTAATATTCATGACCCTTCCAAATAAGGCAAAAACACAGCATTACATCCTAGGGACAATTTCTAGGGTTGTAAATGGACCTGTAAAACCGTATCTGCACCATTTTTTTTTTACCTTAAATAGTCCACATGCCCTCTATTTAGATATCAGGGAACAATTTAAAATATTGTTTCAATTAATTCTAGGGCATTAAATGTCACCTTAAAATGCTAAATATAAGTCTCTACATCTGGTTAGCATGTTGCTGGACACATTCTTCATGAATATGACATTACAGACAGTGGTTGATCTACGGAATTAGTAGTTTGTTTCAACATTTTTTTGTTGCAAACATAGATTCAAAGCTCCAGCATGAACATGTTGTCATATACTGTATAGGCCTACTGAATATTTAGCTGACAGTTTGTCACTCTTTAACTCCTGTAAAATACATTTCAGATTATAATACATTTTATGAGTTAATACTAGTATCTACAAAAGGCATCATTTTATTTTAATAAGGCCATATTAATCGTATACACAATAAAATTTAAAAAAAGATAATAAAGGCCATTATAAATTATAAATTAGTTGTCTCAGGGTAAAATAAAAATGTGCTTTTAATCATGTCTAATACAGTTTATACTTGTGCAAAACAAATCTCTTTAACAAATGGGGGTAGAAACATTATGCTTTGTGGGTGACCAGGACTACTGATCCATGTAAAGGAAAGAATGAATGGGATTTTGAGTAAAAATCTCCTTCCATCAGCAAGGGCATTGAAGAAAAAATGTGGCTGGGTCTTTCAGCATGACAATGATCCCAAACACACCGCCCGGGCAACAAAGGAGTGGCTTCGTAAGAAGCATTTTATGGTCCTGGAGTGGCCTAGCCAGTCTCCAGATCTCAACGCCATAGAAAATATTTGGAGGGAGTTGAAAATCTGTGTTGGCCAGTGACAGCCCCAAAGCATAGAGGAGATATGCATGGAGGAATGAGCCAAACTACCAGAAACAGGGAGTAAAAACCTTATGGCAATTTACAGAAAACGTTTGACCTCTGTCATTGCCAACAAAGGGTATATAACAAAGTATTGAGATGAACTTTTGTTATTGACCAAATACTTATTTTCCACCATAATTTGCAAATAAATGGATTTTTTTTCTCATTCTGTTTCTCATAGTTAAAGTGTACCTATGATGAAAATTACAGGCCTCTCTTATCTATTTAATGGGAGAACTTGCACAATTGGTGGCTGACTAAATACATTTTTGCCTCACTGTATGCTTGGGCTGTCTGGTGGATTTCTATCTTCTTCCAGTCTGCCTTGTTATCTGTTATTTGGATTATTCTTCGTCCTCCAGGCCTATTGTGATTTGTTTCTCTGTGGACTAAATAGACTTTAATTGCACTCTGTTTTGGGGTTCTGTCAATTTACAAGTGTGACAGTTTGTAGATGGTGAGTATCAGATCAGACCACTGTGGAACATTTTTAATCTAGAGCTGTAAATTGGAAGATGACCAGTATAGGTAATGGCTATAAATTATCAGTTAGTATTAATACCACAAACATTAATTCATACATATACTTTCAACAGATCTTGCTTTACATCAATGGCCTTCTGAACAGATCTGATAATGACTCTCATGACAGTTTCTCAGTCATTTTTAGCTCCCTGTGGTACTAATTAATTAGCAATAGCACAAGAAATACTGTATCTGGCGCTGTCATTTTTCACACTATACCCTGCTGATCGATCTCAAGTTTTGTCACTTCCATAACTTCCTTGGAGATGAGGAAGTTATGGAAACAGAGACGGTCTCATAGTGTGAAATGTGTGCATTAACAGAGACTAAAGCGCTAAAAAGGAGGGAAATTTAGTGAACCTTTATTCTTCCACCGGGTGCCTTTGTTTAAAGACGTCCACTGGAGTCCCATGGGCCGCCTGTGAGTGGACTGCAGATGTTCCAGCATTAATGAGGCCGAAAGCATGCTGGATCCTTAATGCGCTTGAGATCGTGGGATGCAGTTCATTTTTCGAGCTAAATTCTGAGTACTGTCAAGGACATGGTCCTCTTTTCATGAAAGAAATTAATAGTTTTCTTCCTGTGTTGTCATTTTTTCCCTTATAGCAAAGTCACCGTCTATCTGAGATCTTAATAAAGGACGATATTCAGTGAATAATATAGTGATTTGGATTTGATAGTGCTTTCAGAGAGGTGATTTAAGTCAATGCCAAGCTAAATTGCCTGCTGACTCAATATTTGTTCAGGAATCATAATTCAAGTTCAAAATGTGAAGAAACTTTGCTTATATTTTTCTGTCTTCTCTCTGCATTATTAGCAAAAAGGTCATCATAGCAGGGTTCTCACACCTGGTCAATAGATTTTCCCAACAATAAATATATACAGCAACAATGTTATAATATAATGCATCAGAGCTGTAGTTTTCTAGTACAAAAACAAATGTTTTGAATGAATGAATGAATGAAGGTATACACAGTAATTCATATACGTAGTGTCGATTCACACCAAGTGCAAATAGTGTGCCTTGTTGGCAAGTCTTATTCACTAGCTCCACCTAATAATGCTTGGTTGGGCCATTTTCTGTGGGCTAATCAGTAAGGATTTTGGTTTTGTTGCGGTCGACCCGGGTTCAAATCCTTCTTTTGCAGAGCTCGCTCTTATTCCTTTTGCCGCTGTAGTTTGCCTTTTTTGCTAAATCATTTTGTCAGATAGATACCTTAACCAAGTTTAGTGCTTGTTTAAAATATTTTCTTCACATTTTTATGATTTAACCAAACTTGTTGGTTCATTAAAAACAAATAACCATTTTGAGCATCACATTTGGCCACTATAATAAAAGCAGCATTAAAGGTGTACTTAAAGGTGCACTGTGTAAATGTTAGCAACATCTAGTGATACGTTTGCAAATCGCAACCATTCACCCCTCCATTTTGAAGAAACATAGAGATGCTACGGTGGCCGACATAGGACAAAGATGTCATCGCATTAGACCGCAAAAAGTAGCTATAGCACTCTATAGAGCAGTTTGTCCGTTAAGGGCTACATGGCAGCGCAAAAATGGAGACTTCAAGGGGATCCACGGCATACAGAGATAGAACCGGCTCATTCTAAGGTAATAAAAACATAATGGTTCTGTCAATAGATCCTCATAAATACTACACACTGCACCTTTAAATGAAATATTTATGCATGAAAAAGAACTAGCATGCCACACACAATGGGCTTCATTCATGAAACACGAGCAGAACTAATTTGTGTGTAAATGGTTCATAAAGCCGCAGTAAATTTTCGGATTCACAAAATTGTTCGCATTTTCAATTTACACCTGCTCCCTACCACGTGTAAATGGTGCGTAAAACATTTGAACGTTCTGTGTTCTAATTAAGGCAAACTGATGACATTGCATTTAGATGCACTATGTATGGCAGGCCTACCATAATAATATTTCAAGAGTTAATTTGCCCCGTTTTTTTTTTTTTTTTCTGCAATAGGCAGCACTTGTCACTGTCATTTTTTTACCAGGCCGTCCAATCACAGTGGAGGAGGGGTGGGACAAAAACGATGTTGACCAATCATCCCACTTATACACCAACCGAACGACAATAATAGAGAAGTTAATACTGCTTTTTACTGCATTTCTGAATTCAGTAATATTCTTTAAAATGAGATACTAGTAGTAACACATTACTGCCATGGATATTCTGTATCAAAGTATTTCAGCTGGAAAAAGGCTCCCCTTGCAAAGCGCTTTCAAGCGCCACCAGCTGGCCGTTTTCAGAAGAGCACCCGGTGTTTATCGCTTATGTATGGACACATGATAATTTAATATTTATTGCTTGTCATATGGCCAATTAGTCTCTTCAACATTTATGCAAAATCCTGGAGCCAAACCTGAGAAAGAAGTCCAGAAGTGTCCATAGTGTTTCTGGTCACGTCATTTGCAGTTGTAACTCATGGGCGGGGATTATGCTAATTATGAATGAGCGTGCATGCGCATCCTATTTACGCATGTTTGGAATTCACTAATATACACACGTTTAACTAACGAATCCGTAGTATATGAAGCGTTTGTGAATCTGGAGGAGAGTTTTCGTAAGGGTCCATTTTACGCGCAAATTACTCAGAATTTACTCATATATTTACAAAAGTTTCATGAATGAGGCCCAATAATTCTTAAATATTGAATCATCCAAACAAACTTCACTAGAATGAATCAGACTGCAGAATCAATGCTTTTAGTTAACCACTTTGTCACGTATATACTTTCCATTTTAAATATCTGTGGAGGAGCAATGACCTCATATGTGGTACTGTTTGAAAGCTTATAGTCTCAACGTTTTGTTTTGTTTTTTTTTTTTTTTTTTTTTTTTTTTTTTTTTGGGGGGGGGGGGGGGGGGGGGTCCAAACTGTCTGCAGGGTCCTAGAGCACACAGGGCCTAAATTGCACAGTTTCAAAAATGAATTTATAAACACTAAAATCAAAAAGCGCGTACTTTTTTTTGGGGTGGGGGGGGGGGGGACAGCTTAGACAACATATACCCTCATGTTTATCCATTTTAGCAGTGATTTATGTAACTTCAAAGGGTTTCCTGTAAAATGACACCAACATTTTGAGCATAGACCACAGCTACATAGTGTGTAGCTTTTCAATTTGGGTAGGCCAAATTCAGGTGGAAATCCCCAAAACTGGTCCTGGAGTTTAAGAGGTTAATAAGTTAATCTTCCCTTCTACTGATTTATCAGAATGAATCAGACTGCTAAATCATTGCTTTTAGTTAGTTAACTAGTGTATCTTCACCTGCTTCTTTTCATATATTAGCCAGGTGATCTGTCTTCTGTTCATTTTGAACTCTGGGTTTTATGTAGCACTTATTATTTCAGAACTCACCACTGATGCACAGGAGAGATACTGCGCTCACGTACAACATTAATAGCTGCACTCCATTTCAGGTGCTGAATATTTCATGACCCACAATATAAGAAACTGTCCTGGTTTAAAATCAGCACGCGCCTGTAAAAAGAGAGGTGGGATCGCGATCTCAACGCGTACTGTAATCTGATTCATAATTCATGGATGTAGTTCCCTCCATGCTCCCAAGATAGGAGACACCTGTCAAGGCTGTGAATTTATGGGTACATATATTAAAGGGAATAATCAAATGTATATGAAATTATTTAAATGCTAATGCACGTTTTTATGCTATAAGCATTGATTAAATCAGAAAACTGACCTGAATATTTGTTTTAGTCAATGCAAACATGTACAAATACGTATATATTATTCATGTTCTTTTATACATGTTCTCGGAACTCTTAATGAGTTCTTTGTTTCTTTGCACAATATGGAGATGTACTTCATATCAGTAAAGTCAATCTCACACTGTATATAAAAAAAAAACTGTCAGTTTTGTTTTCATGGACTCTTAGATTGCTTATAATTATTTTCTGGGGGTATTCCAGAAAGCATGTTATGTGACATACACAGGTATGTTAAAGCGTAAGTAAGTGGATAAACTCAACTTTCGATTCTAAAAAAACGGAGGTAACATTTAGGGTATGAAAGTAGCCATAGCAACCCACTCTCTGAACATAACTAGCACTGGAGCAGGTTATGATCCAGGGTTCGTTTGCTTAAGAGGTATTCAGATGCATGTAACATAATTAACATAGTTATATTAATATAGCTAAATTTGCTATACAGTTACAGTTATATAATATACAATATAATATATTAATTCTAAAGCACTATGTTTAAATGTTAATTAAATTCAACTATATTTATTATTTATTTTACTGTCATCTCACACATGGATCTGCATTTAATTAATTAGCATCAAATAAACAATATAATCCTTATTCTCAGTGAGTAAATATTACTTATTAAATTAAAAAATGTATAAAAAACTGTTGAAACAATTATTGCACAATCACCAAGTAGGTTAAGTAAGTTATGTAAATCCCCATAAAAAAAAATAAAAAAAAGAAGAACCAGCATAAATGCTTTTTAGTCGTTAACTCTTTCCCCACCAAACACAGAATTTTACGTTATTTGTGAGAACTATTACTATTACACATCGCTATTACACATCTTCTGAATGATTACACAATCTCCTGCTCAAAGCACACGTGAGGAAGATGTAGTAAAACAAGCGATCGTATGTAAGCAGATGCATGATCATCAACCTTAAACATCGTATAAATCAAAACTGCCTAATTTTACTGAATTAAATCTGGAGCCATGACATTGATGAGGGTCAGAAACATATTTTTGACGAAGAAGAAGAAGAAGAAGAAGAAGAAGAAGAAGAAGAAGAAGAAGAAGAAGAAGAAGAAGAAGTAGAGGAATTTGTGGAATATTATAAATAAATATTTTCAATTATAAAATTTTCACTTAAAAATATATATATTTTTAAATTAAATCACAGCATGCCGCATCAATTTCATCCCCTTAAGCATTGCTATAAAAGCCAAAGTGTCAGATCCCTGAACCTCACTCAAACTCATTTACCACACAACATCGATACTCATTACTCCATGCTGCAAATGCCCACAAGATGCTGTAATTGGTCATTGGATGTGACATGCTGTTTACAAGCATATTAATGGATCAAACATTTTAGCGTCCAGGAATATGATTAGCGCATGTGTGAAGCGCTTCACATACTCTTGTACTGCGTGTGATTCAGGCCTTCAGTCGATGTGCGCAATCGTCTTTTACTTGTTGAGAAAAAAAATTTGAATCACATTTTGTAACAGTTCTGCTGCCCTTTTCAGCACTCTTGGGAGAACTCCTAATGGATAGCTGAATTTCACTTTTAATGCATCAAAAAGCCATTATTTGAATCACATTTTTAGACTTTTGTTAAACGAATAAAAAGAATAAAGGGTTTTCTAGAAATGTATGCAGAAAAAAATGGACTGAAGGGCACATGAATGCGAGAGAGGAAAAATAGCCATTATTCAGAGTTTTTGACAGGAAGAAACGGGACCCCCTACAGGAGCAGCGAGCTGTTGAAAACCTCACTGAGTCCAATAGAGCAGGTAATAGTTGGACATTTCAGTTCTGGTCCCTTAAGCACTTTGCTAGCCTTTCAGATAGGGAGTCCAACTAAAAAAATCAAGTGTGTCATTTGGCGAGACAGAAAAAATGTGTGTAGAAACGCATCAGGATCCGTTTGATATGCCTTCGCAGCTCTTGTTTAACCTCACCTCACATTCCTGTCCCGTCTCATCGTGAAAAGCATCTCGCAGAAAGATTCTCAATGTTCCGGCTGTCTTCGTCTAAGCTCTCACCCTCTGACCTGTTTTATTTCCTTGAAATGCCATTACGGAAAGGTGCCTTGACATTCCCAGTTGCAGACATTTGTCTGTTTTATTATTCTCAATCTCATTTCTTAGGGCCTGTGCTTGTCAAGTGTTCATTTAATAAATTCTGCTAGCCATTCTTGTTTTAGACAGTTGTGAGGAGCACCTGAGCTCTCTTGTGAAGATTACCAACCTCATTGTCTACTGTTTTTTTGTTTTTTGTGAGCATCAGTTAACGGGTAACTGTTTCTCTATGTTGTCTTGAAGACCTTCTGACCTCTCAGATGTGTATCGCACCAATACAACATGACACTCATTGGATTTCTGGGGAAAGGAATTTGCCCTGGCTGTTTTCCCATCAATAGGAACCTACACTGAAGAGTTTCCTGTCAATATCAAAACAATGAGGTTGCTAACACAGTATCACAGTATAGCTAAAGCTAACAAAGAAATACCCAGTGCATATTTCAATTCAATTCACATTTAGTTGTTTAGCTCTTTACAAAAGCAACGTCACAGAAAACGTATGGGTCCACATTTCAATTTAAAGTGGTTTGTTATCAGAGACTGTCCAAGTTATGGATTTCAGAAATGTACATATACAAAGCACACAGTTAGCTAACAATGTATATTAATCAATATAAAAATATTTCTCCACAGTCATAAGGGTCCTTAACAATGCATATTACTAATAATAAGACATTTTTTAAATATATATTTACGGTAGGAAAATTACAAAATATCTTTTTGGAACATGATCTTTACTTAATTTCCTAATGATTTTTTTGGGCATAAAGGAAAAGTTTATAATTTTGACCCATGCAATGTATTGTTTAGCTTAGATATCTAGACGCACCCTAGAGGCAGCAAATCTAATTTGCAGCCAGGGTCATCTAGCAACTCTCCATAGACTTGCAAGCTGAACCAACCAAATCCTGGTCAGGCCAATCACATCATTTATAGATTCTGTGGGCGGGCTTTACATAATGATGACAGAGTTGTAGAGGTTCCACTTGTAAACAAAGAGGCTGGCAAATGGCACCGTCTTTCGAAACGGCTTTGGCTGCGACTCTGGAAGACACTGAAATAATTCTTAAGAAGGGAAGATGTGTTCAGAGTTTTGCCAAATGGATACGGCAAACGTTTAATTATCAACTAGCTCCGCCTCACGTTGCTCTAGTTGGCGATTGAAAGACAACTGTTTATCCCGCCTTTTTGTGTGCCCTGTCAATGCTGAGATCCCAGACTCAACATCTTGATGTTGGTTCTGGCTTGTCAGGCTATGTATTGTTGAATATTGCCACAAATATGGCCATGCGACTTAAGACTGGATTTGTGGTCCAGTGTCACATATGTCCACCCTAGATTAATGAATAATACAGCATAAATGTGCTTTATAAAATATGTAATTTTGTGAAATAGTAAAGGGAATTAATTTATTTGGGTTGTGAGGGATATATCAATGGTTAGTTGTTGAAGAGAAAAAATAATAAATATCACAATGCTAAAAAAAATATTGAATTGTTTTCTACGTTTTTTTTTTTTTTACTTTTTTTTGTTGTTGTTGAAATATTCAACAGTTCAGAAAAAACATACTACGAAACAATATAAATAAAAATAAAATGCACTCATTTTATTGCACATGTACCTTTCTATGAGTTCTAATGTGGCACTGGCTGACTCTTGGTTTTCAATGTTAAATACATAGAAGACACTGAAAACACATGCAGTGCCACTGAGAAATCCAACTGCTCATCAATGCAATGTGTGTCACTTTCATCCACTTGATTTGTTCTCACCATAAAAACTAACAAAACACATTAATTATTTACCCAGCCGGATCTCACGAAAAATGCGTATAAATAGTACGAGTGTGCAACGTCGTGGAATGTATACGCCAAAACTCATTTTGGCGTGCACATGATACTCTGTTTTTTGCGTGCATATGATACGCATTTTATGGCGTATTATACATACGAACCCCCCACCCCACTACCCTAAACCTACCTAAGATAGCGTGTCATATATACGCCATAAAGTGCGTATCATATGCACGCGAAAAACAGCATATCATATGCACGCCAAAATGAGTTTTGGCATATACATTCCACGACATTGCACACTCGTACTATTTATACGCATTTATGTGTGATCGGGTTGATTTACCATATATTTCATACTTACCAAGCATGACAAGCCTTGGTGTGACTGGTAGATGTAGATTATTTTCCCTTGACATTCGTGTTCAAGTTTTCTTTGGAAAGAAATTTGCCCTATGTTGGTGTTGTTTTGTATAAAAAAGTTAGTTGGTGAAAAGGCAAATTGCAAAGTTTGCATCTGTACATTGTGGCAGCTCCTGACTAACTAAAAAAAATGAAAGCTATGATAAAACAAGTTGTTTATCAGCAAGAGTTCAATTGATGATAAATGCAGTTACTCCAGGAAAAAAATGTCTACACAAAGGGATATTACTTTGTGAGGAGTTGTGAGGAGAGGCTAAAAAACTTGCAAATCAGGAAGCTATTTCAAACCATGCAAACCATCTAACTTTACATTATGTATTTTAAAAACACAAATTTTTAAATTGTTTACATACTTGTAGCTGTAGCAAACAAACTCCAAACGGGTGACACCTGCTCGTTTAGGCTCAAACATCCAGCCCTTGTGTATGTATTTGTGTGCTCACATGCATGCATGCTTGTGACTGAAAATGTAAACAGTTTGAAAAAAACGGTGACGTAATGCATCATGGGAATGTAGACCAGTTATTTACCAGTAATTGTTACAGTTATTTCCCTTCATAGGTGCTGAAAGTAATGTACTGTAGTTTATTATCAGTGCAGCAAAACCTCACCTCATATTACAGTAAAATACCTTCCAATGATGTTAAAGCTAAATACTGGCGATTTTATAGTTATTTACCCAGAAATCTACAGCAAGGTTTAACAGTGCAGGTTCGCAAAAAATGTCTTTATCAAACAAACACAATGAGTCATCTCTCATCCACCCACGACTGATTGGAATGTTACTTTTGTATTACCTGGCACGCCCAATCGGTGGATATAACCTCGAACCGTGCTTCTCACACACACACACACACACACACCCACACACACGCAAGCCAAGTACGTTCATCAGCAAAACTGCAGACAGCATGATCAAAACTTCCGCGATTGTATTTTTCCTTCAAATATCAAGTCAAGAGAGTAAACAACGTACCTCAAGAAAGGAATGTTATTTCACTGGAAAACGTCTTAGGTTACGTATGTAACCCTAGTTCCCTGAGGGAACGAGACGCTGCGTCGAAACGCTGTGAGAACGCCTCTGCGTTAATGCGTCGTGAAGCGCCTGTAGAACCATTCCATCGGAAAAAAGATCGATCGTCGGCGTGATGACGTCATCGACCGGAAGCTATAAAGCGTCCGTGAAAACAAACAGGAACTAACTTCTGATAAAGCCTGAAGTAAGTGATCACGGACACGCCGGGAGTATGGCAAAGCGACGCAGCGTCTCGTTCCCTCAGGAAACTAGGGTTACATACGTAACCTGAGACGTTCCCTTTCGGGGAACTCGAGCTGCATCGAAACGCTGTGAGAACGCTTATACCCACATCGCCATAGGACCAAGTGTCTCGTATGTGTGAAGCCGAAGCGCACACGGTTACGAGAGTACCTGCGCCCCAACAGTAGATGCCAGGTCTAGTTCGTAGAACCTGACGAAGGTTAATGGAGACGACCATCCGGCCGCGCTGCAAATATCATGGAGGGAAGCCCCGACAAAAGTGCTTTCGAAGCAGCCATACCCCTGGTAGAATGCGCCCGGACAGCCAGTGGAGACGGCTGCCCGGCCACCTCGTAAGCAAGTGAAATAGCCTCGACCACCCACTTGCTCATCCTCTGCTTAGATACAGGGGCCCCCTTCTTAGGGGGCCCGAAACAGACAAATAACTGATCAGTCTTTCTCCACAGGGCAGCTCTGTGGACATATGTATCCAGCGCCCTAACAGGGCACAGCAGATTTAATCTTTCCTGGTCTGACGTCGAGAAAGGAGGAGGACAGAAGGCTTGGAGAGTGATGGGGCCCCGTGGGCTCGTAGGAACCTTGGGGACATAACCCGGCCTGGGATGCAGAAAGGCTTTCACCATCCCAGGCGCAAACTCTAAACATGAGGGTGCTACAGACAAGGACTGAATATCTCCTATTCTTTTGAGAGATGAAATGGCCAAAAGAAAGATGGATTTTAGGGTGAGGAACTTGTCCGAAACCTCCTCTAAAGGTTCGAACGGTGGCCCAGACAAGCCCCTTAAGACAATGGCCAAGTCCCATGCTGGGACCCTCGAGTGCATAGCCGGCCTCAACCTCAAAGTGCCACGGAGGAAGCGTGTAATTAGAGGTTGTCTTCCCAAAGACACTCCACCGAAAGGGACGTGGAAGGCACCCAAGGCCGCCACGTACACCTTTATTGTGGAGGGGGTCAACCCTGCCGAGAACCTTGCCTGCAGGACCTCCAGCACTGTACCAACCGGGCAGTTAACTGGGTCCCACTGGTGTTCTCTGCACCATGCTGAGAAAAGTTTCCATTTCAGAGCGTACAGCTTCCTCGTGGATGGAGCTCTGGAGTGAAGGATGGTCTCTACGACCTCGGCCGAGAGACCTTCCTCTATGAGCCTAGCCCCCTCAGAGGCCAGGCCCACAGTTTCTACATCTCCGGGCGTGGGTGCAGGAATCTCCCGCCTGCCTGAGAGAGTAGATCCCTCCTGGTCGGAATCGCCATCGGAGAGCCTTCCAGGAGAGATATCAGGTCCGAAAACCATACTCGGGTCGGCCAGTACGGAGCCACTAGAAGTACCTGGGCCCCGTCCCGGCGTACCCTCTCCAGAACTCCTGGAAGCAAGACAATCGGGGGGAAGGCGTATAGAGGTAGCCTCGGCCACTCCTGTACCATGGCATCCAACCCCAGCGGGGCTGGATGGGTCAGAGAAAACCACTGCGGGCAGTGAGAATTCTCTGCCGAAGCAAATAGGTCTATTTCTGCTCTCCCATATACCTTCCATAGGAGCTCCACCACCTCTGGGTGGAGTCTCCATTCCCCGGGCCTCGGCCCCTGCCTCGACAGGCTGTCTGCTTCCTGATTCAGGACCCCCGGGATATATACTGCTCTGATTGACAGCAATTTCCCTTGGGCCCACAGGAGGATCCGATGTGCCAATTTGTCCAACGGACGGGACCTCAGACCCCCCTGGTGATTTATATAGGCGACCACCGATGTGTTGTCTGACCTGACTAGCACATGGTGGCCCCTGAGGTCGGGCAGGAACTGTTTCAATGCAAGAAACACTGCGAGCATCTCTAGCCGATTTATGTGCCAGTGCCGCTGATGTTCCTGCCATAGACCCTGGGATGAGCGACCACTCATGGTCGCCCCCCAGCCCGTGAGAGAGGCATCTGTCGTTAGCGTTACGCGACGAACATGAGCCCCTAACACGGGACTCTGAGATAAAAACCCCGGGTTTTTCCACATGACCAGAGCACGTAGGCATCGCCTCGTGACTGTGATCGTGCGGAGCGGATTTCCCCTCGGGGAGAATCCCTTTGTTTTGAGCCACCACATTTACATTTACATTTACATTTAATCATTTAGCAGACGCTTTTATCCAAAGCGACTTACAAAAAAGGGGAGAGTAATAGAAGCAACGGAACAGACAAGGCCAAAAACCTGTAAGAGCTGTAAGAAATCTCCACCACTGCAGTGGCCTCATGTACAGTAGGCCAAGAGGTATTACATCGGACGCTGCTGCCATGAGACCTAACAGTTTCTGGAACTGTTTCACAGTGACGGCCCGGCCTAGCTTCTGTTCTTTGACTGCTGCCAGGATCGATGCTATGCGTGTTGGCGATAATTGCACCCGCATTATTACCGAATCCCAGTTCACACCTAGAAAAGTGGTTCTCTGAGCCGGAGAAAGCACACTCTTCTTGGCGTTCAGCCTCAACCCCAACTTCGACATATGCGCGAGAACAGCATCTCGATGCTGAACCGCCATCTGCTCTGTATTCGCTAGAATCAGCCAGTCGTCGATATAATTCAGTATGCGGATGCCCTGCAGACGCAACGGCGCCAGAGCTGCATCCACACACTTGGTGAATGTGCGGGGTGACAGTGCTAGACCGGAAGGAAGTACTCGATATTGGTATGCCTCTCCCCCGAAGGCAAACCTGAGAAACTTCCTGTGATGTGGAAGGATGGAGACATGAAAATACGCATCTTTGAGGTCTATGGTGACAAACCAATCCTCTCGTTTGATCTGCGACACAATCTGTCTGAGTGTGAGCATCTTGAACTTGAGCTTGGCCACCGAGCGATTTAGTAGACGCAGATCTAATATCGGGCGTAAGCCCCCATCCTTCTTCGGCACGATGAAGTAACGGCTGTAAAACCCAGACTCCCTGCTGGGAGGGGGAACCCTCTCTATAGCCCCTTTTTGCAGGAGTGTCTGTACTTCCTGTGCCATAACCAGAGCCTGCTCCGGGCCCACCTCTGTAGGTAGGACACCGCTGAAAGGAGGTGGCCGACTTTTGAATTGAATGGCGTACCCCCTTTCTATTATCTGCAGGACCCAATGAGATATATTTGATAGACGTTTCCACTCGTCTAGAAAATCTACTAAGGGAACCAGCCTCTCGAGGCTGGCCTCTGGTGTACTTTGAGCAACAAGCACAGTGCCCTGAAGCGGCGGACCGGCAGGGAACGACTGACTTGACTGCTCGGGGGCCCCCCGAGGGGGGCGCGGACCACCCTCGGGTGGCCCGCGGAGACCGACTGCGCCCCGGCATTGCGGCGGGGTTGGCAGCGCGGCCCCCAGAGGGTGCCGCAGGGAAACAGGTACCGTTGGCAGGGGTAAACACCGTTTCCCTACGGGGGGAACCACCCTCAGCGTCCTGACGCTTCTGGCGTCAGGAACGCTTCGACGAGGCCTTCTTGGCGATCAGGACTGTCCTCAGATCAGCCCTGCCCCTCGAAGGCCTCGTCTGAGAGCGCCGCCCCTCGTCCCCGCGCTGAGGGGGAGTTCGGGTAGCGACGCTCTGCTTTTGTTTTGCCCTGTGCGAGGCGCTCGTACTCGGTTTGGGCTGCTTGATGTCAGCAGCAGCCCCAGGGACCTGGACACGGAGAGGGAGGAGCTGCTTGAGTGCCGCAGCTTGTTTTTTCGACTCCTGGAACCTCTCGGTGACAGTGTGAACTGCGTCACCGAAGAGGCCTCCAGGAGAAAGCGGCGCATCAAGCAGGAAAGCTTTCTCCCTCTCCTTGATGTCTGTGGGGTTTAGCCATAAATGCCTCTCCATGGCCACCAATGCTGCCATAGAGCGGCCAACACATCTGGTCGTCTCTTTGGTGGCCCGGAGAGCTAAATCCGCAGATGTACGCAGCTCAGCTACTATATCTCCCCCCACATCACTACTGTCCAAATCCCTCAGCAGGTCAGCCTGATATGCCTGCACGATAGCCATAGTGTGCAGGCATGCAGTACGCTTTACCCACCAGCGCTGACGTTGTTTTAAGAGGTCTGGTGGGCAAAGTCGGGGCCTTAAGGGACGATGCCGAGGAAGGCGAGAGATGGCTCGCGAGCGTCTCTTCAACCTTTGGCATCGCCCCATAACCATACTGTTTCAGCCCGGCGATGTTACTGTAGACCGAAGTCTGCGGGCTGAAAACACGATATGATGCCGGTCTCCTCCATGATCTCGCCACCTCAGTATGCAGATCATGGAAGAACGGCAGGCCCCGTCGCTGAGGTTCTGAAGCGCGAGAAGGCAGGAATCTTTCGTCTAGCTTGCTTACACGCTTTCTTCCTGCCTCATATCTCTCAGCTGGCCAGTCGATATTAAGCCTGGCCACAGCTTGCGTCAGAACCTCAATGAGCTCCTCGCATGCAGGGGACTGAAGTGGCGAGTCTTCAGTCTCGATGCTTTCAATGTCCACCTCCTCAGAGCTGGACAATTGAAGCACCGGCGACTCTCTCGGGGGGGAAGAAACCGCCATGCGTGCTTCCATGCCCCGAGAAGAGCCGCTGGATGGTGCAGGTGAGGGCAGAGATAAGGCAGCGCCCGTCTCTAACCCCTCTGCAACATCCAATTGTGATCCCCACGACTGCAGCCTCCGCTCCGCCTCGGCGGCAGCAGGACCAGAGCCGCGGGGAACACGAGCCGAGGCACCCTCCTCAAAGAGTGCCCGGCGGGAGCGCAGCGTTCTCAGCGGTAACTTTTCACAATGCTCGCAAGCAGCCCCCTCGAGGGCTGCCTGGGCATGCTGCGCTCCCAAGCAGGCTACACAAAGAGAGTGTGTATCCCCGCTCGTGATGTAACATGGGCAGGGATGAACACACCTCTTAAAACTGCTTTCACTCGCCATAGTATTCTATCTATTTTATTTTCGCTTTGTTTTGTTAATATATATACAATATTTAACAAAAAGGGTGGAAAAACTCTTCAATAGACAGACAAAAACACCAAATAGACAGACAGGTTCACACCGATCGCTTGCTGAAGGCTCAGAAGCTAGTTCCTGTTTGTTTTCACGGACGCTTTATAGCTTCCGGACGATGACGTCATCACGCCGACGATCGATCTTTTTTCCAATGGAATGGTTCTACAGGCGCTTCACGACGCATTAACGCAGAGGCGTTCTCACAGCGTTTCGACGCAGCTCGAGTTCCCCGAAAGGGAACATAAGTTAGCCCGGGCTTTGCAAGTCGTGTGCTAGCGTGTTAATGTTTAGTAAGACACGTACACATAATCAATATATATTAAATAATTTGTAACAATGCAGTACTATCACATATAAAAACTTTTTTTTTTTTTACTCACATAAGTGTGTTGCTTCATGTAATCTTATCCTGTCTGCAAATCCAGTCTCTTGTTTACAAATGAATATCCAGTGAAATAAGGGGAACAAACGTGCAATGTCTTCCCCACGTGACCTGGATCTTTACTAAAAATAAAGTTCAACCACTCACTCATAATATGAGAATCCGAAGGATGCTTATGCAGTGACTGTTCTTCCACAACCAGGCACAGTGCAATATCTTGCTATCTTCGGCATGTTTATTGCTTTTTAACGTGATCCATTTAGCGCCACAAGTCAGTGGACGTGGCTACAGAATCAGTTCCACCACACAATGACATCAAGGGTTGGCATATTCTGAGATTGAGCGTTTAGTGTCAATAAAAGCTTTTCTTTGACTAACAAGGACGTTTCAGCTCTGAAACTTACAATGCAGTCTGGTTATCTAACTATTCTGTTTTTTTGTTTTAAATTTAAAAGAATGTTTCTTTTTGTTTTGTTTTTTGAGAAGCAAAACTCTCTGAGATAAGAATAATAATTGATTTCAGAGAATATATCTTACATTAAATGTATTATTTTAACCTTAGCCGTTTTTTTAAGGCATTGAATATAATCCCACAAAATTCTATGTATCTTATGCTAAATATGAATTGCCAATAGGAATAATGCTTATTGTTTTAAGCTAAATTGAAGCAATATTTGGTTTAGCTTCTTCGTTTACCATAAGAGCTTTCTTTGGTGCATATACCCATATACATATATACCCATATATATATATATATATATATATATATATATATATATATATATATATATATATATATATATATATATATATATATATATATATATATATATATATGGGTAGAAGGTCATTGCTATAGATATGAAAATAAATCAGACTTATGTTACAGTGTGAACGAAAAACAAAGAAACCCGTGTAATCTATATTTATGTGAACTGCCTCTTAGACTCTATTCTAAACCCAAGTGTATGGTTTACATAGACAGCTTCTTCTAAGGCAGCATCCTGACCAAAGTGGAATCTCCATAGAGGCTGATTTGAAACGCTCATGTGCAGCAATTCCATTAATGGTCCCTAACGTGAAGCGCGCAAGAGACTCCACTAATGCTCACTGATGTGTTTGGCATTGCTAAGCTAATGATGCAATACTTTAATAAGCACAAATATAAATACATACAGCACACAAATATTGGATATTAAGTACTCCATTTTAATCAGATGCAACCATTTTTAATCAATTTGAAGTTCATTGCAATGCATTCTCTCCCTCAGAACTCAGCCAACGGAGGTATCTTACGGTTTTGCCTACAGTATGACAACTAAAATACTGTTAAAGTAGGGAGCTCACTAGAGTTTGGAACAAGGCTTTAGAGACTTGTTAACACTATCACACAGACATGAACAGCAGACCTTGGAAGGACACAGCGAGAGAGCGAAGGAACCCAGGAGTGTTTTTTTGATGTGAAAGCCCTTTGGAATACTCCCCGATAACCAAAGCACTCCCATACAAACCCAGAAAGAGATGTGCCTTCATCTTAAAGGGCTTGTAATCTCTGCCTCGCTGCTGTATCAGTGTGTACAAGTGGCTGCGAGTCAGAGATGCACAGCCTTAAGATTACTAGTCTAAAGAGCACATAGGAAGTGCTGTATGCTATAGAGAGAGCATCAGAGATAGCATGGCGTCTGTCACAGTTTCAGCATATCTACAGCGTGTTACAAAACAGAAAATATTGAAGCGTTTTATAAAAAATACTTGCTATGTGTGCTGTGCTAGACTAACTGGGACTAGTCAAAGTGCTTGCATGTTTTTTTATTGCTGGTTTGATTGCTGTTATTGCTCTCCATATGTGTAAGTTGCTCATATGGAATCATTAGGTTATGCTTTATTGTCCTTTTCCAAGGAAATGTGTCTTGGTCTCTGAAGCTACAGTTATGCATAACAAACCACAATTCAGCAACAATATTTAACGCTTCATTTGCACATTTAAAAGAATGCCATACCAATTACTACAGTGCATCTTACTTTATAAAATACGACTAGACACTGATACAAATAATTTTTTGTAATGGTTTCTTTTCCATAATGACATTTTTGAAACTCTTTTGAAACTAAACATCGAAACATTGAAAATAAAACTGAATCGGTCACTATTCTTTGTGCATTCTCCAACAGCTCCAGCATGTTCCCACTCTGACACATAATGAGGCTTGGTCAGGACCTTTTAACGTACACACTACCTCTTTAGCGTCAAAGTAATGTATATTCCATTACACATCGTCATTTGTCTTGCTATCACCAGACCAGGCTCAATATAAAATTGAACATTGGTCAGGGGAGTCTGCTCTGTATTTTCTACTGCACAAGAGGTGTGATAAACAAGCATTACTTGAATTACTCTGTATGCAATTGGATAGTCCTTCAACCAATCAGACCATAAGACGTGCGACCCATCGTTTCTCTATCCGTCATCATGTTAAATCCACTAATAGCACACAAGGTGGATAAGCCAGTCCGCGATTGGTTTCCAAAATAGTGTAATAGAAGCAGTAGAAATTAATATATAGGTTTCCAGACTTTCCAGATATATACATGTGATAAATATTCATTATTTTCCATAATGTAATGATGAAATTTTAACTTTCATATATTTTAGATTCATTGCACACCAACTGAAATATTTCAGGTCTTTCATTGCTTTAATACTGATAATATTGGCATACAGCTCATGAAAACTCAAAATTCATATCTAAAAAAAATTCTCTAAAGGTTCTCTAAACGAGCTATTAACCTAATCATCTGAATCAACTAATTAACTCTAAACACCTGCAAAAGATTCCTGAGGCTTTTAAAAACTCCCAGCCTAGTTCATTACTCAAAACCGCAATCATGGGTAAGACTGCCGACCTGACTGCTGTCCAGAAGGCCATCATTGACACCCTCAAGTGGGAGGGTAAGACACAGAAAGAAATTTCTGAACGAATAGGCTGTTCCCAGAGTGCTGTATCAAGGCACCTCAGTGGGAAGTCTGTGGGAAGGAAAAAGTGTGGCAAAAAGCGCTGCACAACGAGAAGAGGTGACCGGACCCTGAGGAAGATTGTGGAGAAGGACCGATTCCAGACCTTGGGGGACTTGCGGAAGCAGTGGACTGAGTCTGGAGTAGAAACATCCAGAGCCACCGTGCACAGGCGTGTGCAGGAAATGGGCTACAGGTGCCGCATTCCCCAGGTCAAGCCACTTTGGGCTACAGAGAAGCAGCACTGGACTGTTGCTCATTGGTCCAAAGTACTTTTTTCGGATGAAAGCAAATTTTGCATGTCATTCGGAAATCAAGGTGCCAGAGTCTGGAGGAAGACTGGGGAGAAGGAAATGCCAAAATGCCTGAAGTCCAGTGTCAAGTACCCACAATCAGTGATGGTCTGGGGTGCCATGTCAGCTGCTGGTGTTGGTCCACTGTCTTTTATCAAGGGCAGGGTCAATGCAGCTAGCTATCAGGAGATTTTGGCGCACTTCATGCTTCCATCTGCTGAAAAGCTTTATGGAGATGAAGATTTCGTTTTTCAGCACTGGTAAATGGTTTACTGACCATGGTATTACTGTGCTCAATTGGCCTGCCAACTCTCCTGACCTGAACCTTATAGAGAATCTGTGGGATATTGTGAAGAGAAAGTTGAGTGATGCAAGACCCAACACTCTGGATGAGCTTAAGGCCGCTATCGAAGCATCCTGGGCCTCCATATCACCTCAGCAGTGCCACAGGCTGATCTGTCAATTAAAATAAATTTAATTACTGCATTTCCCGACCAAGTATTGAGTGCATAACTGAACATAATAATTTGAAGGTTGACTTTTTTTGTATTAAAAACACTTTTATTTTATTTGTCGGATGAAATATGCAATTTTTTTGAGAATTTGGGGTTTTCATGAGCTGCATGCCAAAATCATCTAGCCTGACAAGCCAGACCCACATCAAGATGTTTGGTCTGGAAACTCACCATAGACAGGGCTCAATCCGAGGGGCGGGATAAACGGTTGTCTTTCAAACTCCCTCTGCACGCGATAGGATAGCGGTACACCAACCGGAGCAACGACGGTGAAGGGGAGCTCGCTGACTGATTAAACATTCGCCGTATCCAGTCGGCTAAACTCCGAACACATCTTCCCTTTTTAAGAATGACTTCAGTGCCGCTCTTTGTTCTTTTCTCAGAGGAAAGCTTAACTCCAAGTCTTCCGGAGGCGCGGGCAGAGCTGATTCGAAAGACCGCCGCCGTTCGCCAGTTTCTGTGTTTACTAGAAGACTGTGTTACTAGAAGCACACAAACGCAACTCGGCCGTCGTCATTATGGCCCCGCCCGCCGACTCTATAGCCTACCTACACGATGTAATTGGGCCGTCCAGATTCTGAGGAATACAGCTCAGATAGGAATTGAGAGTTGCTAGACCACACTTGCGGGCAAATTAAATTTGCTGCCGCTAGGGTGCGTCTAGATTTCTAGGCTAAAAATCATCAGTATTAAAACAATAAAATACCTGAAATATTTCAGTTGGTGTGCAATGAATCTAAAATATATGAAAGTTTAATTTTTATCATTACATTATGGAAAATAATGAACTTTTATAACATATGCTATTTTTTTGAGAAGGACCTGTAGGTTTCCAGACCTTCCAGTTGCAGGTTGAAATCAAATTGCCAGCACATCAGGCTGGGTTTACTCAGTCTACATTGTCATAGCAATTTTAAAAAGATGAGCAAGCTGTGATTTTAACTGAACAGAAAGATTACCAGGCTTACTTCCTGCAATTTAACAGACTACCCAGAACTGTCCTCTTACATGAACCTAATCCTTTCTAAAAAAAAAAAATAAAAAAAAATCATTGCTTTAATTTTGAACAAAAAACTTCAGTTGGTACTTATATAAGTACTTATAAGTATGTAATCAATATCAATGATTAATAGATTGTAATCTGATCTTTATGGATCAAATCTTATTTCCTTATTTTCCCAACAATTATGCAGAGTACTCAATAAAGTTATTGTCCTTTCTACTAAAACAATATTTTTTTAGATAAAGTAAAGAAATTGGTAGAACATGAACTTACTTAGGGCAGTCATAGTCTAATTAGAGAATCAGATTGGTAACCTGAATGTTGTGGGTTCGATTCTCAATATCAGCAGTGAGCAGGGCACCCAACCCCCAATTGTTCCCCGGGGGCCACCTCAAAATGCTCCAGTTGTGTGTCGACAGTTTGAAGCATGTTCACTTCTCACTGCGCCTATAACACATGTGTGTCCAATATATTGGATGATTGGATAATTATTGTAGTGATTTGGCAACAGTTCTTGCAACCCTGGGATGTGCTGGAGGAGACTTGACAGATTGTCTGACTTATCTCAAGAGTCATTTTTACACATGAATTGGTACCTCTGACTCCAAACTTTTTAAATCATTGCAAGTCTTTGGGACCAAAAATGAATGCACCTCTTGATGAAAATACATCATGTGATGTCATTTCTATTGTACGGTAACTCAGAAGGACACACACACAAAAAAGTGGCCCAATTAAACAGAGGCATAGTGAATGCAAAAAGGTTTAAAGTATAAATGAATATTTATTTAAACATGAAAAGCAGTAACAAACCAAACCTCAAAAATATAATAGAAAAAATTGTATCCAAATAACCATCAAAATTAGAACCAAAGCAATAATGATAAATACAAGCTTTTCCTCAAAACATCGTCAAAAAAGTACCAAAAAAAGAAATCAACAAAATAGAAAATACCTGCAGCCCTCAGGCCAGACTCCCCCCTGCAGCAACCAACACAGACTAACACACACATTTGTACTGGCGGCCAACACCATTACCACATGGGGAGGGACAAACTCACATTCAACACTTTACACATCTTCCCATTAATACAGAGTACAAGAAATGTTATCATATCAAATAAATCTACTTACTTATGCAATAACAAATCACATTTAACATGCATTTAACAGGAATAAAAGAAACAACTCGGCCACGTTGGCCCTGAAATGCCCACACTGAATTATTAAATGATACATTCCCATTTTAGCGGAACCAAAGATTGCCGGGACACTGTTTCCCCGTCGGGACTCTAAAATTATGGGACAAACATTACTGCACAATTACGACAGGTATTTCATTAACTCATTCCGATTAATAACATTAATAAACTCTTGTTAGTGTGTGTGTGTGTGTGTGTGTGTGTGTGTGTGTGTGTGTGTGTGTGTGTGTGTGTGTGTGTGTGTGTGTGTGTGTGTGTGTGTGTTCATTTATAGAGTTAATTTTTAAATTTGTTAAATTTGTTTATTTTAAACAGTTAATTTATAACCTCAAATCCAGGTTAGATGTGCGGTCATTCCATGATGTCACATAATATCAAGAGGTATATACATTTTTGTCTAGATCTTGTATTGACAATGCAAGAGTCAATCACTCTGTCAAGTCTCCTCCAGCACATCCCAAAGACTTTTAATGAATTTAAGGTCTGGACTGATGTGCCAATTAATGTGTAAAAATGAATCTTTATGCTCCCTCCCAACCATTCTTTCACAGTGTCAGCTTGATGAATCTTGACTTTGTCATCCTGGAATATAGCCATAATGTGTCTTTCTTCATGGCTTTTTAAGGAAAAGCTACAGAATCCTAGCCTAGAAATCTACATGCACCCTAGCGGCAGCAAATTTAATCTGCCCGCAAGTGTCGTCTAGCAACTCTCATTACCCTTCTGAGCTGTATTCGCCTAACTCTTGCCAGACCAATCACATCGTGTATAGAGTCGGCGGGTGGGGCCATAATGACGACGGCCGAGTTGCGTTTGCGTGCTTCTAGTAAACACAGAAACTGGCGAACGGCGGCGGTCTTTTGAATCAGCTTTGACCGCAACTCTGGAAGACGAAGTTAAGAAAAAAAGAAAAAAAAAAGAAGAAGTTAAGCTTTTCTCTGAGAAAAGAACAAAGAACGGCACTGAAGTCATTCTTAAAAAGGGAAGATGTGTTCGGAGTTTTGCCGACTGGATACGGTGAATGTTTAATCTATCAACAAGCTCTGCTTCACCTTCGTTGCTCTGGTTGGTGTAGCGCTATCCTATCGCGTGCAGAGGGAGTTTGAAAGACAACCGTTTATCCCGCCCCTCGGATTGAGCCCTGTCTATGGTGAGTTTCCAGACCAGACATCTTGATGTGGGTCTGGCTTGTCAGGCTAACAGAATCCATCAATTAGCATTGCAAGAACTGTTGCCAAACATATATCATGATAGAAAAATAAAAATCACTGCAATGATGATCAAATCATTGACTCTTTAGCATTTGCCAATGATTTTGCACTTGTTTTATTGTGATATATTTTAAAATGTAATATAATGTGTTCAGTGTCACATGATCCTTCAGAAATCATTTGAAAATGCTGATTCGTTGCTCAAAAAACATTTCTTATTATCAATGTTGAAAACAGGTTTGCTGACTAACATTTATGGAAAAACAACAAGCCATATTCCAGAATATGTTTTTCAGGTCTGAATTAGGTTTCTTAATCTTAAAATATGTTCAAAAAAACACTTAAAAATGCAATGGTTCCAGACTTTTAACTGGTAGTGTAATAACATTCATTTTTAAGATCACCTTGTCATTAAAAATAGCTTTTCTGAAAAAAAAAAAGTTGTACAAGTTTAGTGTCTGTAAAATATGTCAGGGGCTTACAGTCACACAGTAAACTTGTTCAGATTTTTTTATGCAAGAAACATGAATAGGAGAACATGATGTGCTGCTTGTCAAACCGGCAATGAATGTGAATGATTGCTTGTCACTGCATTTCTTTTTAATGCCAATTGACTTTTGATTGGGCCATTCAGAGAAGCACCTCTCTCTGAGGTGTAAGAGCAGTTATACAGCATCCAGTATCCAGTATGGCTGCCAAGCAACACTAAAACCCTGAAACTCTCTGTTCACACATTCTTTCTATCTCAAACATGCACATACAGAGAGTCAAGCTCTTGCGGACTGTGCCAGCCCATGTGGCATTGCCTTTTTTCTGGCACCTCACCCAGACTGAATTAGGTCTCTTAATTAAAATCTCTCTGCTGTGGCTCCAAGCGGTCTGATTTGTCAGCTGGAAGGCTATGATCTAAACCAGTGGTTCTGAACTGGTGGGTTGCAAAACAAAAAGGACTGCTTAACAAAATGGCGTATAATCTTTTAACAAAATGAGAAAAAGAGAGTCAACATTTCTTTTGTTGATACCAAAGCCCTTGAGTCCAATCAAACTATGGCTAATTGGTAAAACTTGCAAATCAGGCATGCCAACATAGATAGGCTTCGTGGCATCTTCAAAAACCACCAACAAAACTACACAAAGTAAAAGACAGAACAAACATACTGTTTACTGTATATAAGAGATATTGCTATTTAACCCTGCTGCTGGGGACCACTGTCCTGCAGAGTTTAGCCCTAATCAAAGGTGAAGCTAATCAAGCTCTTCAGGATCACTTTTGTTAAAAATACAAAGGCAGGTTTGCTGAAGGGTTGGAAATAAACTTTGCAGGACAGTGGGTCCCCAGGAGCAGGGTTGAATACCATAGTGTATATGGTTTGTACTGACCCCAATAGTGAATTACTGGCAACCAAGAGAATGAAACCAGGATTACCAGAGGATTTGAGGGGTCTGACCCTATAGTGAAACCTTCATAAGAAGTCAAAACAAAAGATTGGAAGGGAATCTTTCTAAACACTTACAAACAGCTTTAACTGATTAGTTCACACAAAAATGAAAATTCTGTCATTAATGACTTACCCTCTTTGACCTTTGTTCATCTTTGGAACACAAATTAAGATATTTTTGTTGAAATCCAATGGCTCAGATAGGCCTCCATTGGCAGCATTGACATTTCCTCTCTCAAGACCCATAAAAGGTACAAAAAACGTTACATTACGAGAATAGTTTTTGTGTGCAAAAAAAAGAAAAAAAGAAAGAAAAACGACTTTATTCAACAAATTCTTGTCTCGTCTCGTCATCTGTGCCTCTTACATGAACTCACGATGTACCTCGATGCATGCGCAAGAATATGATGTAGAGCCGGATCTATGCCGTAGAGCCGCATGCATTGTGGTGTTTCTACTGAAAAATTCCTTGTTTGTCCAAAAGCAGCTTTTATTGTTACCAAGCCCAGCAAACAACTCTTTGTGGAATGTACCTATCTACAGATAGGTGAAAGACCACCTCTTCGGAAGAAAATCAACGCCTACTTCATCATTGCTACTTTGACACAATGGTGTGTTAGTGAAATGACAAGGAGAGAAGAGGAATACAGGATTGACTACAAATAACATCTTCCAAAGGATCCTAATGCTAGCAATGTGGTTATTGTATTTATTTTTAAAGGGTTACTTCAGGGATTAGCATATGGCTTTGTATCAGTAGAAACCCATATTCAAATGATTGTGCTTTCCCCCCTCATATCCCCCTGAGACAAGAGATGTATGCATTTTATTTCTGGAAAAATTCCTCCTATGATGCAAATTGACGATATTTGCATCATAGGAGGAATGTTTGGCCAAAGGCTAAAGACTACAGCCAACAGAGGGAGCCATTTCCGCATGTTTTGAACCCGCGCATGGGGATGGGAGATCACACTCAGAGCTCAGCTCGCAGCTACAGGCACTCATTTAAATGACGCTATGGTGAGCGATGTAAGTCTTTTAACTTCTCAAATTAATTTCTATGAAAGTTAAGCTTGCAAAGGCATAGTCGCGATTACCTCAGCTCCTATCACGAGAGCTCATTCAGCTCATTTATCTGAATCCTGCAGTTAGTGCTCAGTGCTGTGATACTCGCATGGTGACTCACTCATTATATTGACGAGATATGTTTCAGTGTCTTCTCCAACTCAGTCCCTGTAATCCGGTGGCCTCATAGGGCAGCGAAGCATTCTGGGAATTGTAGTCTTTCATCCCCATGAGACAAAAATACAATTTCTGTATTTTCTCAGTCTAGAAGGCACCAAATTCAAAAATAATTTCACATTTCTACTACATTGATGACCCCGTTTAAATACAGATTCATCTTCCCAGCGCTGAAGTACCCCTTTAAGAATGTGAACATCTCATTTAACATTTCACTGTGGATTTTTTGGTAATTCAGTCACACTTTTAACCAGTAGAGTACTGTGTATTTACATTGTGTTTGCACTGTTAGTTATGATGAAAGCATTCGTAAGTGTTCAGAAATCGAGTTGCAATGACAAGATCATTGCATCCATACGCACAACACATCTCTGGGATCAGCTGCAATGATCATCACTGCAACCTGTCATGTCACAATCTAAATATAACAACGTAGATGTAAATATGCTTAGATGTTAAATAATTTTCAGGATTATTAAACCTTGTGAGCTGTAATAGTAAAAATGTTCTAAGAGATTTTTGAGAGAGTTAATACTTAGCTATTTCATATGCAAATATGTTAGCCAATCACAGCCGTGGGCGTTTACACTGAAGTCTCACAGCAGACACACCCCTTAAAGGTGCACTAGGCAACTCTCCGTCTGCTAGACGGCGCCTATTCAAAACAAAGGTGTAGTTTGATGACGCCAAGTTTGAGTGCAGCATCTTGGGACATGTGGTCTTCACCTCACAGTCGGTGGAAAATAGGACTCGGACAGAAATCATGTTCATGGATGCAGTTATTAACATTACTCTAGTGTGAAGCAGAGCAGGACCGAATGTTGTGGAGCTGAGCACAGCTGCTGGAGGGATTGTTACACATACACATGGCTCATGAGCACCGGGACTTTTATTATGACGGGACGGGACACAGTCGCTGGGCGTCTGCACTATTTTCGCTTTTCCGGTCATGAGTATAAGGTAATGCAGCTTTGTTTATCATATTAGATACATTTAAGTGTGTTTAAAATGATGTTATGAAGTTACTCTGTGCGTTCGCTCGGTGGCTGCTGTGACATGTTCACACTGCTAAGAGAAAGCCACTTCTGCCAAATAAAACTGAGAGAAACGCTATGTTGAAACGTCCCAGGTCCTTAGTTAAAATAGTAATTTTCTCACAATTTACAAATAGTTGGAAACATTTGGAATATTGTAAGTACTCAACTGAACTGAACACTGGTTTTTGGATATTTTACTGCAAAAATACTACATAGTGCACCTTTAAAGCATTCCAATCAGTGTGCTAAAATCAGGGAAAGAAAAATGTGTTTTATTTCTAAATTATGACAATTGTTGATGTAAAAAAAAAACATACTGACATTGTTAGCCCCTTACCTGTCATTTCCTGATTTGGCAAATGGAGCATTTAGACATACTCATAGTATAAAGACAGCTGCTCGTACGGTATTCTGAATATAGAGAAGAAGATGCAAAGAAAACATTATAAAACAAACAAAAAAATGGAATAGTAAAGTGTCTATTGTATTCACAATTCTCAGGACTACTTTTTTAAGAGTACAATGGTTTTGGACATACTTGCCACATACTGTTTTTCGCCTATTACATAGAAAAAGATTTCGCTTTTGGATTTTGAATAACATAAAGAGTCACAGAAACACATTTCAATGTTTTAAGGACAATTTTGTTCACTTTTGTCCAATAAACAAATTGTTGGCACTTCAAATTCAATGTGGAATCTGAGTCCTAAAATCAAACCAGTTGAAAACTGCTGTCAAAGAGTACTTTACTCCTGCCTCTGAAAACAGTGCCCTCACTCCAAACAGGTTATAGTGCAAAAGCGAGTTTTGGTTTTGAGGATAAACCTCCTGAGGTTATTTATAAATGCATGAAAGGGTGAAAAGTGGTGTGGGGGTGAGAAGGATCAAAGGCTAGGATGGGTTTTGTGCATTGCTGGAGCACAATTGCAAGAGTTGCACTACGGAGCGTGCGTACTTCAGTCAATAGCACTTTACGAGTGAAAGCGAATCGATGAGCCACAGAGATAATGTAATGTACGGCCCTTTCCCGAAAAGATAGACAGATGACTGAAAGAGTAAAGTATGCTGCCTTCATGAGGTAAGAGATGTGGCGGCACAGGATGAAATGAATGTGCATGGGGGTGTATTCAGTAGAAAATGTGGTGCAGATGGATGGTATTCAAGGTTTGACTTTTAAAGCACTATATGGAATCCACTCCATGCCGAAGTACAAGATGACAGGAAAGAGCTCAGGTTGTATATTTGCAGTGCGTAAGAGCAAGGCTATATTGAAATCAAGATACTAAAAGCTTTCAAGTCACTGCAAATTGATGTTTGCTTCCAATTTTAAGTCTGTATGACACATTTCAAACAGAAGCAGGATATCGGACAAGTAAGAAAATGTAGATTGGGACTACATTTTATCCACTGGTAATTCATTGGCTTTTGAAATGTGGGTGTAGTATCATAGTGAGCCAGACCAGAATGAAAGTTTGAATAAAAAACAAAGGAAAATAATTATTTGACTACTGATTAAAATTCTAACATTTTGATTGCATATACAGAATAAAAGCAAAAATTTTAATGATGTTCATAGAAGAATTGTTCACAATAAAACAAGTAATTTGCATTAAAGCTGCTGTCTGTAACTTTTTTGTTTGTTCAAGATTTACAAAAATTATATAATAAGAATTAATAATTATGGTAGACTTATAATAAGTGTTTATATTGGGACTATTTCGGGCCAGACTGGTAGGGACCGCTGCGGAGGAGCACAGTCCCTGCGTGACTCGCCATTGATGTACCGTAATTCCTCAAATAAAGGTTGGGCCTTTATTTAGCACAACTGTCAATGGGAAGGCGACAAAGCAATTTGGGTCAAAATTATGGTAGCCTAATTGGTAACCACTGTCAGAAATGGTCTCGGAGCCAAATGCAAGTTCACAATGTTGATTTAGAAGGGATAGAGATTGGGTTAGACAAAGTACAAAAGTCACAGTCCACAGAAGAGAGATCACACGTGGCGTCCAAAGATGTAATCCACTCTGGTCATTAACCGGAGAGAAATACTCACACGACGATATCATCCATGCACTAAACAGAAGGCAAAACAACAGAAACAAAAGAAAAGGAAATTCAACGGAACCTGGAAGAGACTTGATCTCGCCTAAAAACAAAGCGCACCAGTCACCTCAGGAAAACAGGACAGAGTTCACTCGAGGACAAGTTCACGTACATCCACAGGTGTGAAAATTCTGGTATAGAGAAGGAGAATCTGAGAAGGACTGAAAAGAGACAGAATCAAGAGCTTCCGACTGGACTGGACAGAGTGACTGAGACCAACCAAGGCAATGAGCGCGCAACGAGAGACAGAGCAGCGTGCTGTTTAAAGAGAAATGAAAGCTCTAGCATAAGTTCTGCTGGGAAGACTCAATTACTACGTCACTTAATGGCTTCACTCTAATCCAATGATATTCTCATGCTCACGGTATAAAGGCTCTGTACTTACACATGTTTGAGTTCGCAGATACTGAAGCGACGATTACCCCCATCCTCCCCACCACCACCAGGACGGCCCTGTCCATACCCTACCGGGGGGTCGGCTGCGCCCCTGCCCTCATCTTCAGGCAGGAATTGCAGATCCGAGACCCTCGGATTATGCTCTTCGGACGGGGCCTACGCCAAAATGACTCTGTACATTATCAGCTTGCTGAGCTGTCAATAAATGCATTACTGTCAATATATTTCTCCCCGAGTCTTTCTGGTAGAACTGCTGATGAGACAAGACCTGAAATGAGTGGGAGCCGTTAGAGTACCCGAAAGGAACCACCACCAACAGGTAAGAAAATACATACACACACACAATTGAGTCGGTTTGAAAAATGTAAAAAAATTATTCCGCTCTTAATTTCTATATGTTGCAGTTGCATGTGAGGTTATTTTAGCCTCTAACCCAATGGATGACTCGGTGCTTTATGGTTGCACTTCAGGGAAAAAGCTTCCTTCCACTTGAGAATAGGTGTGTAGGCTTATAAGCACTTTTTATTTTAATATATCTCTTTACATTAATATTATTTTCTTCTTTAAAAAAAAAATATAATAACTTCTTTAAATAAATATGTTATTTTTCTGACCCAACTAATTACTCATCCACGCTTCCAATATTTTGCACGCACATTTCTCAATCCATTACGGAGATATAACATTTAGATTTTGCATATTGTTTTTTAAACGGTCATTCGTGTTGCCTAGTTCATGTGACCACTTTACAATATTTCAACAACATTATTTTGTAGCCTATCTGTATTTTAACTTAAAGGGGTACTTCAGCGCTGGAAAGATCATCAGGGTCATCAATGAAGTAGAAATGTGAAATTATTTTTAAATTGGTGCCATCTAGACTGAGAAAAGACCGAAAATGTATTTTGTCTCATGGGGATGAAAGACTACAATTCCCAGAATGCTTCGCTGCCCTGTGAGGCCATTCCCAAAGCCACAACTACTGTGCTGCGTTCCAGTTTTTATCATGCCCTTCACTCGCAAACTTCCCTCCGTCTCGTTCACTCGGATGTGCGTCATGCCTACGTTGCATGAGTGCCCACAACTGGCGGAAACTTTGCAAATGGACTGAACTGGAACGCCCTAAGCCCTTGATCACTTGGAATCTATGGAGTTGATATATTATTTATTTTTTACCTTTACGAAATTGTTTAATGCAGCATTCTATATGTATATGGATGTGTTTGGGTTGTTTTAAATGTTTTTAAAAATAGTTATAGTTGTTTGTGGTGGGGTAAATTAAACGTGATATGTGGTGACGTCACAATCGCGTTGCATTGTGGTATATAAAGCTGCCTGAAGTGTACATATGAAGTAGACTCGCTCACTCGGTCAAAATCGAGGGAGCAAGGGTCTGTCCATACAAACTTCCCTTGTCCACTTCACGAAGTGGAACGCACTTCAAAATGGCGGCAGGGATTCCCCCAAGGGGAAGTGCTTAGGGAAGTTTGCAAGTGCGTGTCTTAAAGTGGAGTGGAATGCAGCACTGGATTACTGTGACTGAGTTTGAGTTAGAGAACAGACACTACAATTAAATACTGAACGTGTGTGTTCAATATAATGATCGAGTTGCCGCGTGAGTCTCACAGCACTCACTCAGATTCGGAGTCAGATTACATTTAACGTCATAAATGAGTTGATGAGCTCTCGTGATGAGAGCTGAGGTAATAGCGACTACACTCACGGCATAGATTCACAACGCGTGTTCAGTCTGGCGCGTTTTCAGTTCATGCCTTTGGAAGCTTTCATGTTAAAATGCTTACATTGCTTAGCATCCGTTTAAATTAATGCCTGCAGCTCAGCTGAGTCAGTATCGTCAATTTGCGTCACGGGAGGAATTTTTCCAGAAATAAAATGCATAAATATCTTGTCTCAGGGGGATATGGGGTGGGGGGGGGAGCACGATCATTTGATTATACTCCCGGGTTTCTACTGATACAAAGCCATATGCTAATCGCTGAAGTAACCCTTTAAATGACCTGGGGAAAGGACACAGGACGCGAAGCTCAGTGCCGCGCCACGACTTTAATATTTGAACACATTCAATGAGTGTACACACACCGGTGGCGGCTTTTGGCACCTGTCCTCGGCGACTCGGGAAGCTGTTCAAAATCCTGTCCTGCCACAGAGCACCATTTCAAGGTATTATATTAAATGTATATTATATTTCTCTCAAATCGTCAATGTACTGATTTCACCCTGTGCTACAATATACACCGATCGTGCAGCTCTTCTGCCAGAAATCGATTCAAAATTAAGCTTGCGCATATATAATGTACGCGTCTGATGTGCGACCCTCTACAGATATATATGAGATGCGTCACGGCGCCGAGCTTCGCTTCCGGTGTGTGACCCCCTTAATCAGCTCCTTAGTTCAGTAGTCAGGGCACTGATCAGGACATAAATCAATGGACTGACCTGATCAGTGCCCTGACTACATAACTAGGGAGCAGATTGAGACGCACGCATTGTGAAGATCGATATTTGTAGCCTGCCTGACACGGTATTTTCACAGACGTTGCGTCTCTCATAGACCACAGTAGCCTATTTAAAATGGCACATGCATCCGTTATATTCTCAATTTAATTTCCAGAGAAATCCCTGCAAAGTTTTTAGATTAACTATGGAAGAAGATTAGTGTGTGCCGCACTGGCAAGACTCGCATCCGGGTGCGTGGCATCAGGATGGTTTCACTCCATCGTGATGTCGGTCAGCTGTCACGACACAACCCTACTGAACATTATGATGAACTTGAATGCACATTAAATGAAAGGCATTTAGGAGATTATCCACACCTTTTCCCCCGGCCTTTATTTGAGACCGGCCTGTATTTGTTCGTGCTGACCACACCCTCGGCCACTATCAGAGGCCCGGCGTTTAAATGACTGCAGGTTTTTATTTGAGGAAATACGGTAAACAGAGAGAAGTAGATCTGGCTGCAATGTTCTTTCGCAAGATGCTCTCCATGTTATACCGTAATTTTCCGTCATTAAAATGTTCCCGCCATTTAGAATTAAAAAAAAAAATAGGCCGTTGCTGGTTAAATTCACGAAAATTTAACCAGATCATCTTCAGACCATGCCAACAAAAATATATTAAATATTAAGTTGATTCGTCAAATCGTTTTTGATAAAAGTGCAAACAAATTTTACGTAGCAGTTGCAAAAATACACTTATGGGTGTATTTCTGATGGGTTTTGTCCAAAAATCGTAAAAGTGGTCTTGTTAGATTCGGGACATCATGCCGAGTCGACAAATATGCAGTTATCCCATATCTGCCATTTTGAATTTTGTCTAAAAATGCTGTATTTTAAGAATGTGTTAGCATATTGTTACAAAGCTTGTTATGTGTCTTCTGCACCATGCCCTGAAGGTACTCAAAAATTTCAGGACAGCACCACCTTGTGGTATAAATGTATATCAAAATGTACAAAAAGGTTAATAACATTATAATAAAATTACACATAATACATTCCTTGGCTACTGTTGAGAACATAGATATCAATTTTGCCATATTTGGTAAAACTTCCTCTCCTCCATCTTGTTATAAGTTAAAAACCTACTTTTTCAAACTCCTCTTAGGCCGTTTGTCCTTTTTTCACCAAAATTGAATCGTATTATCTTCAGACAATCCCGACAAAAAGTTAGTCATTTCACATCAATAGATTAAATCGTTTTTGTTTACCACAGCAACGAAGCTGAGGCATGATGCCAAAATGACTCTTAAGGTTGTATCTCTGCAATGTTTTGACATACTGACACAAAACTGTGCATGTGTCATTGTCACCTCACTCTGAACAAACCACATCAATTGGATCACAGCGCCACCAAAAGTGACACATTATTTTATGTATAATTTATTATAATATCTAATTCGTCTAAGCTTATTTTAATAGGTCTTTAATTTTTCATTGTTACAGCTGGTTTCTCCTAGCCATGTTTTCATGTCTCATTTTCTTCTTTGCGCTTAGCCCCGGAATTGCTGCTTGCAGCTATATTTATGATTATTATTTGCACCTCAGTATTCTTGTAAATAACCAGGATGCAATAATAACAGATAATTTATGATTATATTTATTGAAATGATTAAATGGATGCTGCCTTAATGGGACAATAAAAGCCCTCCCTACACCTACCCAATACATGCTTTTATTATTATTAAACATTTTCTAAGGCACTTTATTGTCACTTTTAGAACATTTTCTTTAAATATATGCCTTTCTAATGTGAAATGTGATGGGAAAAGGGAGACGAGCAATCTCTGCAAAAGGTGTATTCTAACCCAGGTCGATTTCATCAAAACCACGATCCTTAAGCCTTACCGTGCGTTCACACCGCCGACGGCGAAAGCGTCAAATTTCGCCCTTGCCGCCCTGACAACGACGCTGTAGAAAGCTCCGTGGACGTGCTGCCGCTCTGACGTAGATCGAATGTTTTTTTCTTTTTTTAAACTGTATTTAAAGAGGCCGCAAATCAAACAAGCATGTTGATGGATATACTAACCACAAGTAGGGTATAAATTAACTTCATGAAATCGTTTAATTGTGAAAGTAAGAATTAATTGCATACCCGCTGAACAATGAGCGTTCTAGCGTCTGTAAAATAGAGTTGCGCGACTTCTTAACAAATTACACATCACTATGAATAATCTCGTCATAAATGATAGGGAACCCCGCACAGCAATGATCAACCTCTCCTACAATTTGCTTGGGAACTAATGTGGTCGGAACCAAAGTTTACAGGCCTGCGTTCTCTGGATTTCTCTCAAGCGGAGCACTTCTACATTCTGACTGGTTGCCGCCTGTTGCCGCCGAACCGCGACATAGCTCATTACCATAAAGTTGAGCTGATTTCAACTCTCCTCGACGCCCAAATCGTCCAAGACGCGCCACGCCGCTCTCGCCGGAGCTCGCCGCCCGGCTCCCATTGAAAATGAATGACTTCCGGCCAGCTTGCTGCTCTCGCCGCCGGCGGTGTGAACGCACAGTTATGCTTTACTGATTGTGCCACTGAGGACATGTTGTTTGGCCCAACCAGCCATTGTTAGGTGGAGTTAGTGCGAATATCATTTGCCAACAAGGCCCTATTTGCACTTACACACTCAGTAAAAGGTAAAGGTTCCAAAGGTGTTCCAAAGGTTCCAAAGTTTTTTGTTTTGTTTTTTGCAGTGATGCCATACTTGTCCATGAAGTAACATTTTAGGTTCCCCAAAGAACCTTTAGTTCAGTTTATAAAAAAAGACCCTTGTTAAAGGGGTTTTAAAGAACCTCTTTAAAACCTCTTTGAGTCCAAGTGACATTGACAGTTTGGTTTGTTTAGTTGGTGTGAAAGTGGGTGTTTTCTGTTTGTTCTCAAACATGACGTGTGAAAACATTCAGTCAACATGTGCTCAGATAGACAGTTAATCAAAGTACTGCTGTTAGTTTTTTGCATTGAATTCATCAAAAATAGACGCAAAAGTGAAGGTGATTAAAGGTACTCACAGTTGAAAGGGGGATCTTGAAGGAAATAGACATTTCTGAGGATGACACCAGACTTGAAGAAGCTTTTAAGTGACCTTTGAGGTCCCTGTGATGTAATTCTAGTTATGGTGGCGACGACAAGTCTATCTACACTGTAAAAAAAAAAAAAAAAACGGAAAATGTACTGGTAATTTTCTGCCAGTACATTATCCAGTAATTTTATGGAAATTTCCTTTAATCCTTAAAACATAAACTAATGCAATGTGTAATTCAAAATACAGGTAAAACACCTGTAAAAAAAAAAAAAAACAATACGGAAAATTCCTTCATACTTCCACATGAATGGTGAAGGTGTTACGGTGTCCAACAACATGAGGGTGCGTAATGAATTAAATAATTTAAATTTTTTGGTGAACTAACTTTTTAAAAACAGTATAGCTGTTGGGATAATTGTATGTACAATAGGGCGGAGCAACGAGACGGGGAGAGAGGGAGCATGGCCTACGAGCTCCTTGTGAGACTTAAAAGCTGGATTCTGCTGTTAAAACTGCAAACTATTCTTAGGTAAATTTTTCATTTAATTAATTTCACTCCTGACTCTTGGTCTTCATTATTCACTACTGGTCTTGGATCATAGGCTGTTAACCCCTAACACAGTTTTGTTTGTTTGTCAAATAAGTCAATAAATAAATTATTTTTGTCTTACACTGATTTACTATGGAAAGCCTATTATAGCCTATATAGCATTTATATTTTAGACCTGTCTGTATGGTGTTCCCGGGAAATTGCATACACATCACTCACTTGTGACACACTCTCATCATATCCTTATAAGAAAAAAGTTGTTCTGGCAACATTGACGAGTGTATGGCGTGGCATAGGTTGGCATGGAGCACGCTAAATCTGGAAACTATTGTGAATTATCAAATTTACATAGTGTACCTTTAATAACATCTTTTAATTTTCAACTGTTCATGTCATCCCGAAACAAACACTGGCATTATATAGGCTACACTAAAAATGTTAGCAGTGACACTTTACTAAACAGTTCTGTGTATGTTACAGAAGGGCACTCAAAAGTGGTCCCTGAACTAAATTGATTTCATCTCCAAGAAGCACTGGAATGGAAAAGAACGAGTGGTGAAAGAAGGGTCCTTTAGAGTCAACATCACAGAACGCCTGAGCAGCAAAAAGTGGTGGACGGCTTGTAGATTCAATTAACTGGACTGAATTAAACTTTGCCTTTTTGTTACCACAGAACCTTCTTCTGATGCCCCTGGAGTTTTTAATTAGATTCCCTCTCTCCTTCAGGCCTCTTATAGTGAACTGCTTTCTGATGGATTTTTGGATGGAAGAGGCGGATGGGAGTTCTGTCAAGAGCCCTTGATACTCCAAACTGCCAGTCATAGCCACACATAACCAGACCATTCAAAAATGCAATGTGAGCATTAAAAATGAGAGAAGGCCATCCAATGTGGGGCACTTTCATGCAGTTCAAACAACATTTTTAAGTAAAATGTGAGGGATGCTTACACATGCAAAACTTTTAGCTTACTAGTCCAAGTTAAAAGTGTCTCTGTGATATCCTGGTCTGTACATTCTAACTTGAGAAAACAGAGTTCCCTTTCGGGGAACTCGAGCTGCGTCGAAACGCTGTGAGAACGCCTCTGCGTTAATGCGTCGTGAAGCGCCTGTAGAACCATTCCATCGGAAAAAAGATTGATCGTCGGCGTGATGACGTCATCGACCGGAAGCTATAAAACGTCCGTGAAAACAAACAGGAACTAGCTTCTGAGCCTTCAGCAAGCGATCTGTGTGAACCTGTCTGTCTATTTGGTGTTTTTGTCTGTCTATATCCAGAGATTTTCCACCCTTTTGTTAAATATTGCAACATATATTAACAAACAAAGAGAAAATAAAATAGATAGAGTAAAATGGCGAGTGAAAGCAGTAACTTTAAGAGGTGTGTTCATCCCTGCCCACGCTACATCACGAGCGGGGATACACACTCTCTTTGTGTAGCCTGCTTGGGAGCGCAGCATGCCCAGGCAGCCCTCGAGGGGGCTGCTTGCGAGCACTGTGAGCGTATGCCACTGAGAACGCTGCGCTCCCGCCGGGCACTCTTCGAGGAGGGTGCCTCGGCTCGTGTTCCCCGCGGCTCTGGTCCCGCTGCCGCCGAGGCGGAGCGAAGGCTGCAGTCGTGGGGATCACAATTGGATGTTGCAGAGGGGTTAGAGACGGGCGCTGCCTTATCTCTGCCCTCACCTGCTCCATCCAGCGGCTCTTCACGCATGGCGGTTTCTTCCCCCCCGAGAGAGTCGCCGGTACTTCATCTGTCCAGCTCTGAGGAGGTGGACGTTGAAAGTATCGATACTGAAGACTCGCCACTTCAGTCCCCTGCTAGTGAGGAGCTAGTTGAGGTTTTGACGCGAGCAGTGGCCAGATTAAACATCGACAGGCCCACTGAAAGATCTGAGGCAGGAAGAAAACGTCATAGCAAGCTAGACGAACGCTTCCTGCCGTCTCGCGCTTCAGAACCTCAGCGACGGGGCCTGCCGTTCTTCCACGATTTGCACACCGAGGTGGCAAGATCGTGGAAGAGACCGGCATCATATCGTGTCTTCAGCCCGCAGACTTCGGTCTACAGCAACATTTGCGGGCTGAGACAGTATGGTTATGGGGCGATGCCAAAGGTCGAAGAGACGCTTGCGAGCCATCTCTCGCCTTCCTCGGCATCGTCCCTTAAGGCCCCGACTTTACCCACCAGACCTTTAAAAACAACGTCGGCGTTGGTGGGTAAAGCGTACTCGGCGGCGGGTCAAGCGGCTGCATGCCTGCACACGATGGCTATCGTGCAGGCATACCAGGCTGACCTGCTAAGGGATCTGGACGGTAGTGATGCTGTGTTGAGATCTTCAGCTGATTTAGCTCTCCGGGCCACCAAGGAGACGGCCAGATGTGTGGGCCGCTCCATGGCAGCATTGGTGGCTACGGAGAGGCACTTATGGTTAAACCCCACAGACATCAAGGAGAGGGAGAAAGCCTTTCTGCTTGATGCGCCGCTTTCTCCTGGAGGCCTCTTCGGTGACGCAGTTCACACTGTCACCGAGAGGTTCCAGGAGTCGAAAAAGCAAGCTGCGGCGCTCAAGCAGTTCCTCCCTCTCCGGGTCCAGGTCCCTGGGGCTGCTGCTGATACCACCAAGCAGCCCAGGCCGAGTACGAGCTCCTCACACAGGGCTCAACAGAAGCAGAGCGTCGCTGCCCGAGCTCCCCCTCAGCGTGGGGACGAGGGGCGGCGCTCTCAGACGAGGCCTTCGAGGGGCAGGGCTGATCTGCGGACAGTCCTGATCGCCAAGAAGGCCTCGTCGAAGGTGGTTCCCCCCGTAGGGAAACGGTGTTTACCCCTGCTAATGGTACCCGTTTCCCTACGGCACCCTCGGGGGGCCGCGCTGCCAACCCCGCCGCAATGCCGGGGCGCAGGCGGTCTCCGCGGGCCACCCGAGGGTGGTCCGCACCCCCTCCGGGGGGTCCCCGAGCAGTCAAGTCAGTTGTTCCCTGCCGGTCCGCCGCTTCAGGGCACTGCGCTTGTTGCTCAAAATACACCAGAGGCCAGCCTCGAGAGGCTGGTTCCCTTAGTAGATTTTCTAGACGAGTGGAAACGTCTATCAAATATATCTCGTTGGGTCCTGCAGATAGTAGAAAAGGGGTACGCCATTCAATTCAGAAGTCGGCCACCTCCTTTCTGCGGTGTCCTACCTACAGAGGTGGGCCCGGAGCAGGCTCTGGTAATGGCACAGGAAGTAGAGACACTCCTGCAAAAAGGGGCTATAGAGAGGGTTCCCCCTCCCAGCAGGGAGTCTGGCTTTTACAGCCGTTACTTCATCGTGCCGAAGAAGGATGGGGGCTTACGCCCGATATTAGATCTGCGGCTATTGAATCGCTCGGTGGCCAAGCTCAAATTCAAGATGCTTACACTCAGACAGATTGTAGCGCAGGTCAAATCGGAGGATTGGTTTGTCACCATAGACCTCAAAGATGCGTATTTTCATGTCTCCATCCTTCCACATCACAGGAAGTTCCTGAGGTTTGCCTTCGGGGGAGAGGCATACCAATATCGTGTACTTCCCTTCGGTCTAGCACTGTCACCCCGCACGTTCACCAAGTGTGTGGATGCAGCTCTGGCGCCGCTGCGTCTACAGGGCATCCGCATTCTGAACTATATCGACGACTGGCTGATTCTAGCGAATACAGAGCAGATGGCGGTTCAGCATCGAGATGCTGTTCTTGCCCATATGTCGAAGCTGGGGTTGAGGCTGAACGCCAAGAAGAGTGTGCTTTCTCCGGCTCAGAGAACCACTTTTCTAGGTGTGAACTGGGACTCGGTAACTATGCGGGCGCAATTATCGCCAACACGCATAGCATCGATCCTGGCAGCCGCCAAAGAACCGAAGCTAGGCCGAGCCATCACTGTGAAACAGTTCCAGAAACTGTTAGGTCTCATGGCAGCAGCGTCCAACGTGATACCTCTTGGCCTACTGTACATGAGGCCACTGCAGTGGTGGCTCAAAACGAAAGGGTTCTCCCCGAGGGGAAACCCGCTCCGCACGATCACAGTCACGCGGCGATGCCTACGTGCTCTGGTCATGTGGAAAAACCCGGGGTTTTTATCTCAGGGTCCCGTGTTGGGGGCTCATGTTCGTCGCGTAACGCTAACGACAGATGCCTCTCTCACGGGCTGGGGGGCGACCATGAGTGGTCGCTCGTCCCAGGGTCTATGGCAGGAACATCAGCGGCACTGGCACTGGCTAGAGATGCTCGCAGTGTTTCTTGCATTGAAACAGTTCCTGCCCGACCTCAGGGGCCACCACGTACTAGTCAGGACAGACAACACGTCCGTGGTTGCCTATATAAATCACCAGGGGGGTCTGAGGTCTCGTCCGTTGGACAAATTGGCACATCGGATCCTCCTGTGGGCCCAAGGGAAATTGCTGTCAATCAGGGCAGTATATATCCCGGGGGCCCTGAATCAGGAAGCAGACAGCCTGTCGAGACAGGGGCCGAGGCCCGGGGAATGGAGACTCCACCCAGAGGTGGTGGAGCTCCTTTGGAAGGTTTATGGGAAAGCAGAGATAGACCTGTTTGCTTCGGCGGAGAATTCTCACTGCCCGCAGTGGTTTTCTCTGACCCATCCGGCCCCGCTGGGGCTGGATGCCATGGTACAGGAGTGGCCGAGGCTGCCTCTGTACGCCTTCCCCCCGATTGTCTTGCTTCCAGGAGTTCTGGAGAGGGTACGCCGGGACGGGGCCCAGGTACTTCTAGTGGCTCCGAACTGGCCGACCCGAGTATGGTTTTCGGACCTGATATCTCTCCTGGAAGGCTCTCCGATGGAGATTCCGACCAGGAGGGATCTACTCTCTCAGGCGGGCGGGAGATTCCTGCACCCACGCCCGGAGATGTGGAAACTGTGGGCCTGGTCTCTGAGGGGGCTAGGCTCATAGAGGAGGGTCTCTCGGCCGAGGTCGTAGAGACCATCCTACACTCCAGAGCTCCGTCCACAAGGAAGCTGTACGCTTTGAAATGGAGACTTTTCTCAGCATGGTGCAGAGAACGCCAGTGGGACCCAGTTAACTGCCCGGTTGGTACAGTGCTGGAGTTCCTGCAGGCAAGGTTCTCGGCAGGGTTGACCCCCTCCACACTAAAGGTGTACGTGGCGGCCTTGGGTGCCTTCCACGTCCCTTTCAGTGGAGTGTCTTTGGGAAGACACCCTCTAATTACACGCTTCCTTCGTGGCACTTTAAGGTTGAGGCCAGTTATGCACTCGAGGGTCCCAGCATGGGACTTGGCCATTGTTTTGAGGGGCTTGTCCGGACCTCCGTTCGAACCTCTGGAGGAGGTTTCGGATAAGTTCCTCACCTTAAAAACCATCTTCCTTTTGGCCATTTCATCTCTTAAAAGAATAGGAGATATTCAGTCCCTGTCAGTAGGGCCCTCATGTTTAGAGTTTGCGCCAGGGATGGTGAAAGCATTTCTGCATCCCAGGCCGGGTTATGTCCCCAAGGTTCCTACGAGCCCACGGGGCCCCATCACTCTACAAGCCTTCTGTCCTCCTCCGTTTATGACGTCAGACCAGGAAAGGTTAAATCTGCTGTGTCCTGTGAGGGCACTGGATACTTATGTCCACAGAGCTGCCCTGTGGAGGAAATCTGAACAATTGTTTGTTTGTTTTGGACCCCCTAAGAAGGGGGCCCCAGTATCCAAGCAGAGGATGAGCAAGTGGGTGGCCGAGGCCATCTCACTTGCTTATGAAGCTACCGGGCAGCCATCTCCACTGGCTGTCCGGGCGCACTCAACCAGGGGTATGGCTGCTTCTAAAGCACTCTTGTCGGGGGCTTCCCTCCACGATATCTGCAACGCGGCCGGATGGTCGTCTCCTTCTACCTTCGTCAGGTTCTACGAACTAGACCTGGCATCTACAGTAGGGGCACAGGTTCTCTCGTAACCGTGTGCGCTTCAGCTTCACACATACGAGACACTTGGTCCTATGGCGATGTGGGTATAAGCGTTCTCACAGCGTTTCGACGCAGCTCGAGTTCCCCGAAAGGGAACGTCTCAGGTTACGTATGTAACCCTAGTTCCCTGAGGGAACGAGACGCTGCGTCGCTCTGCCATACTCCCGGCGTGTCCGTGATCACTTACTTCAGGCTTTATCAGAAGTTAGTTCCTGTTTGTTTTCACGGACGTTTTATAGCTTCCGGTTGATGACGTCATCACGCCGACGATCGATCTTTTTTCCGATGGAATGGTTCTACAGGCGCTTCACGACGCATTAACGCAGAGGCGTTCTCACAGCGTTTCGACGCAGCGTCTCGTTCCCTCAGGGAACTAGGGTTACATACGTAACCTGAGACGTTAACTAGTTACAATAGGTACTGCACTCTTAACTTAGTTAAAGGTACACACTATGTAATTTAAGCTTTTACTTAAATACATTATTAATTTGTGTCAAGATTCCACATTAATCCCACAGAAATAAAGTAGTATTTATTGTTATTTCACAAAAAGAAATATGACATGTCATTTATGTTTCTGTTTATTTGTAGTCACAGGATAGTATGTTTATATTTAGAAAGAATTATGATTTCTACTAGCCTGACGTGGTCATACTCAATTCTAGTCAGAATATGAGTCTGAAACTGCTCCATTGGGCTGTGATTATGGGGTGTGTTTAGACCTCAATTGGATAGACCTACAACCAATCAGAGCAACGAAGCGACGCATTGTCAAATGTCAACATACCGGTAGTTCAACTGCACTGTGTTGCCAAGTCCGTGTTTTTTCCCCGCGGGTTTTCTATGTCCGCGGGTTGAAGCAACTATTATGTGATATATAGACCCATGAGTGCGAATTTTAGCAGGCATCCTCGCCAAAATAACACACATTTTATCCCCCATATGCCATTTTTTCCCTGGAGAACCCCCCGAGAAGCTATTGTTTAGGGCTAGTAGTTGGCGGGTTTTGTTGTAAAAACTTGGCAACCCTGTCTGCACGCGCGCTGGTATCAGGCTGGAATACACGATCTTTGCCCCTTTGATGACATGCATGATGACGTTACTGTTGATCATCTGTCCATCATCGTCTAAAGCCCGTCCTGATGATTTCATTGGTCCGAACAGTTTCTGTTCGGGGATAATTACTCCTCTATGGAGCAAGGCCAGACCGAACTGCCCGACTTAAACAATTTGTGGGCGGGGCTAAGTTCAGTTGGCATCCAGGCTAGATTTCTACATATTTTCCACCAAAAGATCCAAGGGGCTTTAGTACTCTGACAGTCCCAATACAGTTATATTTTCAGTCAAAAAAACAGAGGACACTCCCGAAAAGCCAGAGTTGCTTTATTTTATGACATAGTATACGGAGCTAAATATGGATATCAGACCATCTGGTATAAAGAAACAAGACATACTGAAAGATACAAATAAACACATGATTGTGATAGACAGAGATGGCCAAATTTATTAGAACACTTGGCATATTTAAGATTGTTTTGTTTTTGTTTTTTGTTGAATTGGTCATTATAACACCCATAACAAATATGAAATATCTTAAGTCATGATTATGCTCTATAAAACATAGAGTAGAGCCATCATAAGGAGATTTAGGTAATTATCCTTATAAAAAACAAGCTATGCTTGTCACACGTCAATGTCACTCATCCTTTTCCTTCATGTAATCATTGTCAGATTACGTTTAAATTGATGGTGATGCAATAGACTTAAACTTGGAACATACTCTGCAAGAACAAAGAAATTTGTTTGTTTTCTCGAGGTGGCAAGAACAAAGTTCATTCTGGCCAGTACATTCCATACTTCACGAGAAAAGCAGGTGCTGATCATCTGCGTTTCTTTGCATTAACCACGCCCACTTTAAATGTCTGACCAATCACACAATAGTTCTCGGACACCCGCAAGAAAAAAGTTCTGCTCAGGCGATGTGCTGAGAACAAGCTGTGAGAACTCCCAAACCATGGCTGCAAGAACAAATTTACGTTTTGTTCTTGCAGCCCTAGGAGTAAGAACGTGTTTCTCTGTTCTTGCAGAGTATGTTGCAGCCTTTAGGACACTATGCCAGAGAGATGTGCTGCAGTAATTGTAAATGCAAAACATGGACATACCAAAAATTAAAAGTGCACTATATAGATTTTTTTTTTCAGTAAAATATTCCAAAAACACTAGGCCAGTTTTATACGCTCAACTAAAGGATTATTAGGAACAATTGTTCAATTTCTAATTAATGCAATTATCTAATCAACCAATCACATGGCATCTGCTTCAATGCATCTAGGGGTGTGGTCCTGTTCAAGATAGTTTTCTGAACTCCAAACTGAATGTCAGAATGCGGAAGAAATGTGATTTAAGCAATTTTGAGCATGGCATGGTTGTTGGTGCCAGACGGGCCGGTCTGAGTATTTCACAATCCGCTCAGTTACTGGGAGTTTCATGCACAACAATTTCTAGGGTTTACAAAGAATGGTGTGAAAAGGGAAAAACATCCAGTATGCGGCAGTCCTGTGAGCAAAAATGCCTTGTTGATGCTAGAGGTCAGAGGAGAATGGGCCGACTGATTCAAGCTGATAGAAGAGCAACTTTGACTGAAATAACCACTCGTTACAAACGAGGTAAGCATTTGTAAAGCCACAAAACACACAACCTTGAGGCAGATGGGCTACAACAGCAGAAGACCCCACCGTACACCACTCATCTCCATTACAAATAAGAAAAAGAGGCTACAATTTGCACAACCTCACTAAAATTGGACAGCTGAAGACTGGAAAAATGATGCCTGGTCTGATGAGTCTTGATTTCTGTTGAGACATTCAGATGGTAGAGTCAGAATTTGGTGTAAACAGAATGAGAACATGGATCCATCATGCCTTGTTACCACTGTGCAGGCTGGTGGTGGTGTAATGGTGTGGGGGATGTTTTCTTGGCACATTTGTAAATGCCACGGCCTACCTAAGCAATGTTTCCATCCCTTTATGACCACCATGTACCCATCAAAATTCAGAATTTCAGAATTGGCCTCCATTCAATTTATGAATTGGAATTTGAATTGACTCCGCCCCACCGGAAGCTGAATTTGAATTGGAATTGGAATGACAGGAAGTAGAATTAAATTCATGACAATTCAAAGAAATTCCACAGTCAAACAACAGAAAGAAAGAGTTGAATCTCACATACATTCAGTGTTAGGAAGGTTACTTTGAAAATGTAATTGCTTACTGTTATAAACTACCTATTATAAATGTGGTTTGGATTATTTTATCAATGCAAAGCAATTTCCTTTTAATATGATTAGTAACTAATTAAATTGCACTTTTTACCTCAGTAATACAACAATAAAATTAATTTCAGTATCTACTTTAAAAAATGATGGTAACAATATCACATAATATTTCAGTAGTTTTTATGATGAATTAAATCTTATTAGTGGAATGTGCTTTTTCAATTTAAGTTGATTTTTATATATATATATATATATATATATATATATATATATATATATATATATATATATATATATATATATATATATATATATAATAGTGTATCTATATGAAAACTGCTCAATTCAACTAATTCTCTTAAAATAAACAGGTCACCAATTATTTTTTTCTTATTTTTTCTGCTTACTCGGTTCCTCAATTCTTTCTATTTCTTAACAACAAAGAAAGAAAATATATACTATTTTTATTTATCACCTACATTTTATTTTTTGGAAAATTACAAGACCCATGATTCATTTTTTACAGTGTCACTCCTCAACCCATCATACATTTTGTTCTAAAATACACATAATGATAAATTTAAATAAATGAACACCTCAATGTTGTTTGATTAGTTTTATTCCAATGTTATTTTCATTTCAAAGTAATACAATTATACAAAGTTATTGTAAATGCAGTTATCATTCATTCCAATGCAAAACTCAGTGAGCAACACCGATGCATCTAATTCTCAATCGCTCCTCAAATGTTTTATCATTATTGAGTCTGCACCGTTCTGGTCTGAAGATTTTTCCTGCAACACTAAACATTCTCTCAACAGGTGCAGAAGAAGCTGCTATGGTAAGATGGACATGTATATGAATTTCTTAGAATTTTTATTGAATTTTAATTCTACTTCCTTTAATTCAAATTTGAAATGTAATTCTATATCCTGTTTTTGACATCAATTCAAATTCAAGAATTGAATTGCTTAATTAAATTCTGAAATGTGCACAAGCCTGCTTCCAGCAAGATAATGCACCATGTCACAAAGCTCTTGAACATGACAATGAGTTCACTGTACTAAAATGCCCCCACAGTCACCAGATCTCAACCCAATAGAGCATCTTTGGATGTGGTGGAATGGGAGCTTTGTGCCCTGGATGTGCATCCCACAAATCTCCATCAACTGCAAGATGCTATCCTATCAATACAGGCCAACATTTCTAAAGAATGCTTTCAGCACTTTGTTGAATCAATGCCACGTAGAATTAAGGCAGTTCTGAAGGCGAAAGGGGGTCAAACACAGTATTAGTATGGTGTTCCTAATAATCCTTTAGGTGAGTGTATTTTTTTCAATTGAGTACTTACAGTATCCCAAATGTTTCCAACTATTTGTAAATCATGAGAAAATTGCTATTTGAACCAAGGAACTGGAATGTGTGAGCTTAATTGCCTCCTATCTGCGTTACCTGTTTTATTTTGCAGAAGTGCTTTACTCTTATTGCAGTGTGTAATGTTTGTCATAGCAGCCCGCAAGCGAACGCACAGAGTAACGTCATAACGTCATTTTTAACACACTCAAATGTATCTAACATGATAAACAGAGCTGCATTACCTCAAATTCATGACTGGAAAAGCGGAAATGGTGCCGGCGGCTGTGGCATAATAAAAGTCCCGCTGCTTGCAAGATGTGTTTGGCTCGTCTCTCATTAGCAATCACTCCAGCGACCTCATTCAGCTCCACAGCACTCACCCCGTAATGTTAATTATCGCATTCATAAATATGATTTCTGCCCCCCGGCTGTGAGGTGAAGACCACATGTCCCAAGATTCTGCTTTCAAGCTTGGCATCATCAAACTATGCCTTTGTTTTGAATAGGCACCCTCTAACAAATAGAAAATTTAGATTTTGCATTAGATATAAATATTTCTGCCTTATACGGAGATTAGAATCTACATCGGATCACAAACAGAAGTTATTTCAAACACTCACCGACTGAAAATAAACTCCCCTTTTGTTCGTAACCCCTCCTCAAGCCAGAGCTGGCCCACTTTGGACCTAGGTATTCAACAGGGCAAAGAACCCTGGCCGTTGGCCCAGAATGCTATCAAAGGTGTAGAGAAATATATAAATGTGTTTAGTGCCATGCTGAATGGTGACTAGAGAGATAAGGGTCACAGTCTAAAATAACAAGGCTTGCGTGTTATGGCTTGCTTCAACTCTTTTAACCCCCAATTTTCTGTGAAGAGAGTTGGTTCCAGATCTTGTTAAGGATATAAAGACATGAAGCCACCTGCAGGGACATCCAGATGAGACTGCAAGATCCGGAAACTCAATGTGGCGATGCCACGCATTGATTCATGACGTACACAGTAGTGTCCAAAATCTAATTTAAACCTAGAAATAAAAAAAGTTTTAGATTCTGAAAAAAGCAATAGGGTGTAAAATGAAACATATTTTATATTCTGCACTACATCTAGGTCACTAAACAAAATAGTAAATTAGAAGAAATCATGAAATTAATGTCAATTTTTCAGTTCAACTTTTCACTTAATTTTATGCTGATATTATATCTTGTAATGAATAAATTTGTATTAAATTAGAATACATTTGTATTACATTCATCTTAGACTTTAAGAGCCCACTATGCAAAGCAGTGTCAAAATCATAAAATAACTTATTTGATGTAAAAAAGGATTTTAAATTGAATTAACAATTATTCTCAATCTAAGCCCTGAGTGTGTGTATATAAGATAATAATATGGATATGTATAATATGGCTGTCTTTAAAAAATAAATCAACTGCTAATACAACAGTAGCTGTAAATAATGTCCAAGATGTAGATAATAGTACAAATAATATATTTTTAAAAAGAATTAGGTAAGATTCAACCGTTCTTTTGAGTCGTTCCACTGATTTCAGAGCTCAATTTAGATCAGGGGTGTCCAATCTTGCTCCTGTAGAGTTCAACTCCAAACCCAGTTAAACAATCCTGAACCAGCTAAGCAAATCTTCCAAGGGAAACAGAGATGGTCGTATTATTGGGAGATACGAGGGTAAGTGGCTCTGCCATTGGAAAAAAAATAACGGCTAACTTTGGAACACTTTTTCTTGACAACCAATCACATTACAGCCTTTACGTCATTGAATTTCATTCTGCCATGGTCAATCATTGTAAATAACACAGAAATGTATGTGAAGTGCTGTAAACCGAATCATACTTGTCGCGCAATTGTCCATGACTTATCTTATAAAACAGCCTTTTTTTCCGTGTAAACTCTAAAAACAGATCAATCCAAAGGAAACATGTTGAAGATTAGCTGACAACCTGTCAATGTATAAAATGATAAACTATTTCCTCACAAAAAGAAGTTTTTTCAGCATAGTGACATCCATTAAAAAAACAGCCTCTTGTCTTCTTCCCTGCATACAACAGTGTTAGCAAGTATTATGTTCTTGAGCGGAAGATGCATGCTTGCCTTCAAGTGGCTTTGCTAGAAACTTCCAAGCAGGTGTGTTGAGGCAAGTTGAAGCTAAACTCTGCATGACAGTCACTAGTCTAGGCCCTCTAGGATCGAGTTTCGACACCCCTGTTTTAGACCTATTTCATCAAAACTCATGTCACATGCTGAACATCATTCATCTCTGAGACATATCTGGCAGCTACAGGTCACTGCAGTGTCCACAGATGTATTAAGCACATAACAGAGGCATTTTGTTGCTCTCACATCTGGGACATTTGTGATATTTGGTGGCTTTCAAAAAATGTTTTACCATGAATCCTACCCTGCCTTTTTTTTTTGTCTAAAAGTGCGCCAGTAATAACAATTCATTAAGAGGAAACAGTTCATGTGCGAGGTTAAAACAAGGCATGAATCCAATTATAAAGTTTCACACTTTCAGACAGGAGCTGATGGGTGACGCAACAGTGCAGCTTTCACCGCGTACGCCTTCAGCTGCTCTCAACAAATAAGAAAATTACACCAGTGTTGTTGACAGCAAGGCAGTATGGATTTCTCCCAACCTTTAGGTGACTCGAGGTAGATGGGAGACATGGAATCAGTATTTTGCTGAGAGGGCAACTCTATTGATCGACATCAAGAAATACATAGAGATTTATCGATCTGATGTCTGCGGAAGGGCCGGTCTGTATTGGCTCCGCATGTAACCACCTAGAAATTTTGCTTAAAAGATCCACACAATCGTTTCTATCATTAAACTGCCATTTGATGCACAGAACGAGAGTTATTAAACTGATATATAAACGAATCAGTTAGTCTATGAAAGATAAATGCACTACGTCAAGACACAATCAATCATATGCTCTTCAAAGAATTTATTTGAAGAAGGTTGACTGTTCTTTCAGGCGGAGAGATTGTGAGTTACCCAAAACAATTTGAGAAGAAATAATAGCGGCATGCTTAAGACAATCATGCAGAAACTCTTTTAATGAGCAGCAAACATTAAAAGTTCACATTATGCTTGGCTCAACTCTGAAAATAGCTCAGCGGACGTGGCAGAGGATAATTGATTTTAACAGGAAGGTAGAAAGAAAACCATTTTTAGATGGTAAGGAATTATTTAAAGAACAAAGGGTGAACTTGAGCCCCTGCACTGATTTGAAGAATAAAATACACGGCAGGTATAGGCTATATCTTTTTTTATCTATTTTAACTAGGTGTTTCTTTTTAAGTCTATTCACTTTAAAACCCCAATAGTTTGTCTTCACAGGTTTAGTCATTCCTCTTTGGTCTATATATATATGACTAATATATGATATATATTAAATAAATGCAAACACAAAGTTTGGAGTACAAAATCATAAAATGAAATAAGGTTTTGATGCTGAAGTTCAATATTCCAGGGTCTCAATAAAGTAACATCTGTGATCTGTGTTCTAGAAAAAGATTAAAAGACCAAGGGCAAACACAGTAGCAGAGCCAAGCGGAGATAATGTCCTCAGCTGGGGTCGAAATAGTAAGGAAGGAAGCATTTAATTTCACATTTTTATTATGTACCGTTGGACTCCTAAAGCTCTTTACAATCATATCAGGGGGTCTTTTCTTACCCACCACCAGTGTGCAGCATCCATTTGGATGATGCGACGGCAGCCACCGTGCAACGGTGCCAGACGAGAGAGCGATAGAGCCATTTCAATGGAGGGGGATTATTAGGAGGCAATGATTGATAAGGGCCAATGGAGGTAATTTGGCCAGGACACTGGGGTTAAACCCTACTCTTTATGAGAAGAGCCATGGGATTTTTAATGACCACAGAGAGTCAGGTCCTCATCCAAAGGTCAGTGGCATTTTACAGTATAGCTTCCCCATCAATATACTGGGGCATTAGGACCCTTACCTATCCCCCGCTGGCCTCACTTAAACCTCTTCCAGCAGCAACCTTTTTTTTTTTTCAGGACGTCTCTTATCCAGGTACTGACCAGGCTCATCCCTGCTTAGTTTTAATAGGCAATCAGTCTTGGGCTACATGGTTGGCTGTGGCAATAATATGGCTAAGGAAATAATACTATAGTGTTGGATTGTCCGTCAACCAATCAGACCACAAGAGGTGTGATCAACGAGCATAATTTAAATGACTCTCTACACAATTGGATAGTCCTTCAACTAATAAGACCACAGGAGGCGTTATCCTTCTCTATCCGTCATAGTGTTAAACCCAAGGGGGTAATCTAGCACTCAGAAAGCGTTCCACCCATAGGGGCGGCCATTGCTCACCAAGCCATCACCTGCTGTTAGCATCCCATTGACTCCCATTCATTTTTGAGTCACTTTGACAGTGAATAACTTTACATCAGAGGCGTTTAAAGACTCAATTTGTCCATTGTTTATTTATAAAGAAACACGGCAATGCATTAAAGGCTCCATTACCTTGTATCTTACACTATCGCCCCGTAGAAGCTGTTTTAGTAAAAAATAGGCTAACGATTGCGTCATAACCAACGCGACTCTGTCGCACAGTAGAGAAATTACCATATAGACAGGAGGAGACGCTCAGAAGCAATCTTTTACTGTCTATGAGGCAGTCGGGGGGACATAGAACCATAAAGTCCCATAAAGTCAAGGGAGAAGAATGGGGAGAAGCCCATAGTGAGCCAAAAGCAACGGGAGAAAATATTTAAACAATGTGATTCAGATTTTACTTTCCACAACTACTACAAGACCTACAACTGTCAGACAGGTTGCCTACGTCAAATCTACGTCTTCAAGCTCAGTCTGAGGCTGCGCAGGAAGTGAGGGCCTCTTGATTGACCTCATTTTCCGCCGTTGAAGTCTATGGGAACGCTCTGTCCATTTCTTTTACTGTCTATGGTTAAACCCGCCAATAGCGCGCCAGGTGGATAAGCCAGTCTGTGATTGGTTCCCACAAAAGTATGACACAAGCAGTATAAATGCATGTACAGGTTTCCAGCCTGAGCTGCAGGGCAAAATCACAGGCAGATCAGGCTGGGTTTACCCAGTCAACAATTTTAGTCTTTCTACTTCAAAATGTCATGTTTAATACAAACGTGACTTGCCATTTCTTTGTAATTAATTGTGAAACTGTGAAAATTGTTTCTACATCAAATTTTACATGTTTTTATGATTGACTTTTGACAAAAATGTCCTTTCAGTTTAGTCAATGTTTTGTCATGCCATATTCAGTCATACTTTGTCAGCCTGGCCTGTCATCAATAATTTAATTGACTGGCTAAACACTGAGTTTCACACAGTTTCTCTTTTAGTCATTCTCATCCCCTGCAAACATGCAGAGTGAAAATGTGAACCCTCTCTTGGCTGCACCTGCGGGGAGTTTCCATCTGAGCTGAAACCAATATCAAAAGCAAAACACGACTTGTTTATTTACAAAAGCCTCTCTATTATTTTAGCTTTACCCCCAGAGTAAACCGATAGAGGAAAACATTAGAGAGAATGAAAGACTCTACGACTGGAATGAGGCTGTCACCTGCATCTTTTGGATGTGGACACAACATTAAAGCTCAATCAAAATTTCAGTCAGTTTTCCCTGAGCTCAGGAATGTGTTAAGATAAGCTGCTGTCCTGTAACAGAAAGCAAGACTGAATCTAGAACGAAAACAACAGATATTTGTGCTCTATTACTGTGGGCATGTGTCTTTGTGTTTAACTTTATATTACTTTTGTTAACTCTGCTTAGTCTTAGGAGTATGAGAGCTTAAGAAGTTCTAAATGGTTAGGAATCTCAAAAATGTTCCAGGTTTATTTATTTTTTTAAATAATTCTGGTAGCTTCAACTGTAGAGCTAGCAACACCAAGGTCATATGTTCAAGGAATGCATGAACAGATGTACCTTGGATTCTGCCATGTAAGTCACATTGAAATGGATATAGACTGTGTCTGACAAATGCATGCTGCTAAATTCTATATAAATGTTAAATGTATAAATGCTATAAAATGTTTGTCACAAAAACAAGGCAAAAATACATGGGATCAGACAATAAACATTAACCCTTATAATAAAATAGCATTCATTTTTTACCATTCATTTTTTTAGGTGAACTTATAGGTGAATTTCTGTGTAACTGTGTACTTTTTTGTGTGTATTTTTTTTTCTGAACAACAACTAAATCGTTGACTGAATAAGTGTAATTCATATTTATTCCACAAGGTGGCAATGTCTGCTACACAATGATGAAGTGACGTTTCACTCATAGTTACCGCAGACAGAAAACAAAAGAATAAGAATAATCTGCAAAACTTGAAATGGCTCAGCGACTTACAGCAGAGCAAGAACGTCTCGGTTACGTATGTCAGTGACTGACGAATGGGGGTTTCGCCTTGAAGCCAATCATCTTCGAGATCTTAGAAAACGCCCAATGGCAGTGCCAATGCCATGGGCATGCGAAATTTGCATGCGTAACTCCGCCTGCCCACCTGGGTATATAAGGAAGTAGCTGGCAAGAATCGCATTATGTTACCTGCTGAGGAGCCAAGACTGAACTCTCGGCCATTCCAGCGGTACAGCGGAAGTGGCAGCGGGACGTTACGTCTCCGTTCCCTCCTCAGGGAAGGAGGGTTACATACGTAACCGAGACGTTCCCTTTCGTTCAGTCACTCCAACGTAACGTCAGTGACTGACGAATGGGGGTCCCAATGAAATAAAGCCACTCGGCTGTCTTCCAGTGCCCTGTGCAAGCGTGAGAACCCTGATGCAAGTTAGGACGGTCAAAGGCCTCTACTTAAAGCAGGAATACCAAGGTACACTGGGAGGCATATTCCAGAAGGAGATATGCGCCAAGATGCCTACCCGTAGGGAGGACTTAAGAATACACGTATGACCCGAGGGGCTGGATACGGAAGATCACTGGGGTACCAGCCGCAGGTGGATTTTTAACCCCAGGGGTGGCAAGTTGCCAAGGGAATACACCCGCTCAGGGAGGATTACGGTGGAATACACATGTGGGGGTCACCGGAGGGGAACCATGCACACGGGGCACCTGGCCAGACACGAGTGTCTGGGCTAAGGGCAGACTTACTGGCATCGGCGTCGTCAGTGCTGGAGGAGCTCAGGGCTCTTGGGGAGCTCACCTGAGAAGAATATCGCACGTATCCAGTCCGTGGAGTGGAATGGCGAGCAAGCGAAGACACCTGAGCCAATCCATTACCGGCCACTCGTAGAGGCGAGTACATAGTCGGATACAGGCTCCACTCGGAGGTTATAAAACCTGGCGAATGTTTTTGGTGTCGCCCAGCCTGCAGCTCTGTAGATGTCTGTCAGCGGAGCGCCATGTGCTAAAGCCCAAGAGGAGGCCACACTCCGAGTGGAGTGGGCCCTGACCCCAAGGGGACATGGACGTCCCTGCTGCTGGTAAGCCAAAACAATGGTGTCCACTACCAGTGAGACAGCCCTTGCTTTGAGAGAGCCTTCCCTTTCAGCTTCCCACCATAACAGACAAAGAGCTGGTCTGAGGTCCTGAAACACTGCGTCCTGTCTACGTAAGCGCGAAGGGCGCGTACTGGACAGAGCAATGCCAAGGCTGGGTCTGCCTCCTCCAAGGGCAGCGCTTGCAGGTTCACCACCTGTTCTCTGAACGGAGTGGTGGGAACCTTGGGCACATATCCAGGGCGGGATCTCAGGATCACGTGAGAGTCAGCCGGCCCGAATTCCAGGCACGCTTCGTCAACCGAAAATGCCTGCAGGTCCCCTACCCTCTTGATGGAGGCCAATGCGGTCAGGAGCACTGTCTTCATAGACAAGAACTTAACATCTACTGACCGCAAAGGCTCAAATGGGGCCCTCTGCAGAGCACTTAGAACTACTGAGAGGTCCCAAGAGGGTACGAGAGGAGCACGAGGAGGATGTAGTCTCCTCGCACCCCTCAGGAACCTGATGACCAGGTCGTGCTTACTTACCGTTTTACCGTCCAAGAGGTCATGATAAGCGGCAATAGCGGCCACATAAACCTTCAGGGTGGATGGAGTCAGCCTTCGATCCAACCCTTCTTGGACGAAGAGAGCACAGACCCGATCGGGCATTTCCAGGGGTCTTCTTGGCGAGAAGAGCACCAATTAACGAAGAGGTTCCACTTCAACGCATAGGCCTGTCTCGTGGACTCGGCCCGAGCGGAAGTGATGGTAGCCACCACCGTAGGTGGTAGGGTACTCAAACCTGCCGGGTCCCGTCCAGGAGCCACACGTGGAGGGTCCAAAGATCGGGACGCGGGTGCCACAGGGTGCCCAGTCTCTGAGAGAGGAGATCCTGTCTCAGAGGAATCGGCCAGGGAGGGGCTGTCGCAAGGAGAACTAGTTCTGGGAACCAGGTCCGGCATACCAGTACGGGGCGACCAACGTGACCTGCTCCTTGTCCTCCCTGACCTTGCAAAAAAAAAAAACTTGCAAGAAGGCTCACTGGGGGAAACGCATACTTGCGTAGGCCCTGCGGCCAGCTGTGCGCCAGTGCATCCGTGCCGAGCGTGCCCTCGGACAGGGAATAGTACAGGCTGCAATGGGACGAGTCGTGGGAGGCAAACAGATCTACCTGTGCATCCCCGAACTGATCCCAGATCAGCTGGACCGACTGGTGATGGAGTCTCCACTCCCCAGGAATTGGCTGAAACCGTGAGAGCTCGTCGGCTGCACGGTTCAGGATCCCCGGGATATGGACAGCACGAAGGGACCTCCGGCGCTTCTGACTCCATAGAACGAGATGGCGGGCGAGTTGAGACATGTTGAGCGGCGGGAGCGTAGACCGCGGCCATGTTGTCCGATCTGACTAGAACGTGTTGACCCTTCAACAACGCTAGGAAGAGGTGCAGGGCGAACCGTACTGCCAGCAACTCGAGGCAATTGATATGCAGGTGGCTCTGGCTCTCTGACCAAGAGCCGGCGGCTGCATGTCCATTGCACATGGCACCCCAGCCCGTGGTGGACGCATCTGTTGACACAACAACATGCCGGGAAACTCGTTCTAAGGGCACACCTGCCCGTAGAAAGCTGAGGTTCGACCACTGGGTGAGTGTCTGTCTGCAGGCCCGAGACACTGGGACCCGGAGCGTGCCAGTTTGCCATGCCCATCTCGGGACTCGATCGCGAAGCCAGTGCTGAAGCGGTCTCATATGAAGCAATCCGAGCTGCGTCACCGCGGCTGCAGATGCCATATGCCCCAGGAGCCTCTGAAACAGTTTCAGTGGAACCGCACTCTTGCTCTCTATCTGACAGAGGCAAGTCAGCAGTGACTGTGCGCGCACGCCGGTAAGCTGCGCACACATGGCGACCGAGTCGATCTCCATACCGAGAAAAGAGATCCTCTGCACTGGGCAGAGTTTGCTCTTCTCCCAGTTGACCCGAAGGCCCAGACGAGCTAAGTGGTGGAGAACCAGGTTTCTGTCTTCGCACACCCGGTCCCGAGAGAGGCCCAGTATGAGCCAGTCGTCGAGATAGTTCAGGATGCGAACCCCTTGCTGCCTGAGTGGCGCCAGGGCTGCCTCGACAATCTTTGTGAAGACGCGAGGGGACAGAGCTAGCTTGAATGGTAGTACGGCATACTGATATGCCCGCCCTTCGAACGCAAACCGTAGGAACGGTCTGTGTTGTGGAAGGATGGACACATGGAAGTACGCGTCCTTCAGGTCGATCGCTGCAACCAATCGCATGGACGAACGCATTCAAAAAGGCGTTTCGCAGTCAACATCCTGAACGGAACCCTGTACAGGGATCGGTTCAGGACGCGAAGGTCCAGGATCGGTCGTAACCCACCGGATTTCTTCGGTACAATGAAGTAAGGGCTGTAAAAGCCGGACTTCATCTCGGCTGGAGGGACGAGCTCGACCGCGCCCCTCGCCAGTAGGGGCGCATGACGCGCATGACGCATGACTGGGGCATTGGACCCCACCATGGTGTACCGGACACCCGGGAAGCGGGGAGGAGCTCGCGCGAACTGAATCACATAGCCGAGCCGGATGGTCCGTGCGACCCAGCGGGACAGTCCCGGCAGCTGTAGCCACGCTCCCAGGGAGTGTACCAACGGGGTCATGCGGAGCACCGGCGTACCCTCGGTGGGGCAGCGAGGCAGCGTTACCGGCCCGGGTGGCGTAGCGGCAGGGTGTCGGGGCGGCGGTAACGGCTGCGCCCTGACAGAGGAGACCAGGGAAGGACTTGCGTTCCACTGGGGTCTGCTCTGAGAGGGGGCTGGCGACAGAGAGGGACGAGAGCGGCGTGGCCCGGAGGCGGCGCACACTGCCGTCACCGGTCTCTGGGTGCTCAAGGATGGGTTAATCAGTTCCTTCTTACAAAGGGTGCTGCTGACCCGTGGGCCAACAGCTGGACAAAGGATTCTCCCCCGGCCCTCCACCGGGGGAAGGGGCGGACCTGCCACCGTCCCCTGAAAGAACTGCCCATCCCAGAGCTGTCCACGTCCGGAGCGCCGCTGGCCTCTTTTTTTTTTTTTTTTGGAGAAAGCTGCGGGGCTGGCGTGGACTGGGACGGCTTCCTGCAGCGCTCGCGGCGTGGCCAGGGTGAAGGCTGCTGCTGTGGCCACGCGAGAGGGGGTCGCCGGAAGTCGCCCTGGCGGCGAGGAGGCTGAGGCAACTGTGCCGGCGGCGCTTAGGTGCAGCAGCGGGCCGCCGGGGCAGATGGCCTCAGTCTGCCTCTGGGGATGGCCAAGAACTGTTGGGCGCAGTCCCTGACCGTGCCACCGATAAGGCCGGCCTGGGATATGGGCGAGCTGAGGAGGCGGGCTCACTCAGCCTTCCAACATCTACCAAGTAAGGCCAATTGTCTTTCCCGGACCACAGCTGTGGACATCTCCTGACCCAGGGGGCGTGTGGTCACCTACGCCGCGCTGGGCGGGATCGGTGGCGGCACGCCTTTCTAGAGGCAGTGTTACCGGCCCGGACTCGGGTGGCATAGCGGCCCGGTGTCGGGGCACTGGTAACGACTGCGCCCTGACAGAGGAGACCAGGGAAGGACTCGCGTTCCACTGGGGTCTGCTCTGCGAGGGGGCTCATAGCCCTGGATCAGCTCTGTCCTTGTGCATACGCATAGGGGCGGCAGCTTACCCCATAGCACTGCTGGACTACGCCACCGAAGTAGACGAGCCAACAGGCTTGGGAGGGTGCTTAGGATAGCCTCACCGCGTCAAGTCAAAGCACACAGTGGTCATCCCCAAAGGACTCTAGCCCACCTTGAGATGCGGCAATCGACCTCTCGCCACTATCTGGAGTATGAACGAAACGAATGGGCGTCAGCAGACTGCTTCAGTCCAACACTCACTGGAAGCGATGTGCAAGAGGGCGGGAGTGGCCCGAGGAATGATCGTTGGGGTTCTTAATACCACAGCACCGCCCTCAGGTCACCCTGGCCACCAGCCAAAGTACCACCTCTCTCGGAGATGGTAGATCGGGGTGTGGCAGAGGGGACTCTCTCTCTTTACAGAGATCATTGAGTCTCGACCACAACATCGCGATAGTCATGTTCCCACAGAGGGAACACAGCACATCCACAAACACTGTCGTGCTGGGCCCAAACACGTCGAGCAGTGAATGCGCCCCAAAGACAGCAACAGATATCGACCGCACCCGGAAATGCGCGGGCAACCCGTCTTGAAAAAGACGTGCCACACGCAAGCTCTTTTTGTGAGAGGAAGCTCTGCAGAGTGCCGAAGCGCCCAGGGAAAACATACACAGCTGTTGCAGATCACTGCACAGATCAGCAGGCAGGCAATGTGAGATCGCTGGAATGCGCTGTTACACCAACACCCTGGAGAACTGCTCGTCTCGATGACTGAAGAGAGGACTTCAGAATTCAGGCTTTCCGGAGTGAAGAGATGCTCTTGGCTCCGAAGCAGAAACATAATGCGATTCTTGCCAGCTACTTCCTTATATACCCAGGTGGGTAGGCGGAGTTACGCATGCAAATTTCGCATGCCCATGGCATTGGCACTACCATTGGGCGTTTTCTAAGATCTCGAAGATGATTGGCTTCTAGGCGAAACCCCCATTCGTCAGTCACTGACGTTACGTCAGAGTGACTGAACGAAAGGGAACTCTCATTCCGGAACTATTAATTACCTAATGAAGAACTATCTTAGTCCTGAATTGAATATTACTTACTGATTAGTTCAGGTGCACTATGCAACTTTCCGTCCACTGGAGGGCGCCTATTCAAAACAAATGCGTAGTTTGAAGACACAAAGTTCAACTCACAGCCGGTGGAAAATAGGACTTAGGCAGAAATCACGTTAATGCATGCAGTTATTAACGTTACTGTAGTGTGAAGCAGAGCAGCACCGAGTGTTGTGGAGCTGAGCATGGCCGCTGGAGCGATTGTTACACAAATACCCGCCTCCCGAACAACGGGACTTTTATTATGACGGGACGGGACACATTCGCCAGGCGCCTGCACTGATCCGCTCTTCCGGTTATGTTTATGAGGTAATGCAGCTCTGTTTATCATATTAGATACATTTAAGTGTGTTGAAAATTATGTTATGATGTTATGGTGTTACTCCGTGCATTCACTTGTTCAGACTGTAAATGAGTGAAACACACATAAAACACACATATTTTTAATAACGGTTCACTTGCGCAACTTATAACGATTGCGTTCAGATCAGCAACCATACAAGAGTTCACATGAATTGAACCCCTAGTCCACCTTTTTAAGCGGACTCGGGTACAGTTGGCGGAACCCAGTTCGGAAGGCCGCATTCACATCATCCAAACTAACCAAACTCTGACATCAATCGAACCTGGGTGCGCACCAAAAGTGCTACTGTGAAAGCACCCTTAGTGTCACTGTCATGTGATGGTGGATCTGTGGAGAAGCTTTCAGTGATAAAAATATTGATTTTAAAGATGTTGATAAATGATAGTTTTGAGAATGATGCTGAATGCGCTGGGAAATGAGCTCTGACAAAGACAGTGATGAAGGTATAAACACCTTCTCAACCTGAACCCTTCCAAGTTCCAAAAGGTAACAAAATAGGTATTAATTTAATATTCTGTAATTGTTATTCTAATATCAGGAGAGTTTTATATGTTCGCGCAAGTTAGAAAGCCATGCCTTGTTAGATATAGATCCGGGTCGCTAAAGACCCAAATATGTAAGAACAAAACTTGTTTCAAGATTAAACATTGAAAACAAAACAAAAACTTTTGATCAGTAATTTACAGTATATGCTTTGAAAAACTTTAGAGCAACGTGCCCTAAATTACTTACATGAAACATCTTGAATTTACTGGCAAAGACTTAATGCATAAATATATAAATTAACGTATAAATATCCTTAAAAAAGGCTGAAAAATATTGAAATATAATGTTTTGAGCTATATTGCCCAACCCTAGCCTACAGTATGCTGAGTTATACAGACTTAAGAAGTTTGTGAAGCTGCTAATTAGCAGCCTTGTTTTTGAAATGACAGACCCCAGAGACTCAACAACGTCAACCACCACAACGGGCGAAGACTTCATGGCAGCAGATGAAAACCTCCTGCAGGCCCTCATGCTGTTGTTTCCTCACACTCAGCTTGCTGGACTGAGGGTAAACACAGAGGTTGTGAGATGAAAAAAGCAGCAGCCCTTTTATATCATTTTTAAAACATCTCTCTGGAGGTTGGCATAGTTGTCGTGATTATTTGTGATTTCGAATGGAAGTTCAGATGAAGTTCATTTGATGTGCTCCAGCTTTTAAGGAGCTTGTCTATTTCTTTTCATCATTTATTTTTCTTTTATTTTGGATTTTATTTCCTGGACTCTTTTGTCCATAGAGGTCAAACCATGAAATAATAAAGCGGTGCTCACAAGCACAGTCTCTCCAAATACATAATCCTTCTTTAATACCATATGTCCCGGACAACTGCTCTGGTAAGAGAGAAGCAGAGCAGGTGTACAGCTGTGTGCTCATATAATCTTCTAAACGTGCTTTTGTGCCCTTTTTCTCATATGTCGCACTGGGACATCGGATTAATTGTAGTGAATTTATTCATTCGGACGGTTCATATAATTTAAGCTTCTGGCAAAGAAGCAAACTACTTAGATTTTATGTAGGATTTAGTGTAAATGTATTAGTTCAAGTCTTACTACTAGTCAACTAATACTGACACCTTGAATAAGATAAAAATAAATTATAATATAAATGTATTAACCAATCATTATTACAAATTCGGGTATTTAGTGACCCGGATCTATATCTAACATAATATTTGTGGTAATAAAATAAAACTCTCCTGATATTAGAATAACAATTACAGAAGAATAAAATAAAGTATATATTTGTATCTTTTGGAGCTGAGAAGGGTTCAGGTAGAGCAGATGTCATCACCATCATCACTGTCCTCATCAGAGCTCATTTCCCAGTACATTCAGCATCTGGCTCATAATTGTGATCTCAAACATATTCTTAAAACTAAAATCATTTTCAACATCTTCAGAATAAATAGATCCACCATCAAGTGACAGTGACACTAATAGATGATTGTGGCAGTGATCTGTGTGTTTTTTTCTTGTTGTATTGTTAATAATAAATTGATTGAAGAAAACCAAGAAGATTTATGTCAAATATTTTTTAGCTTTTAGTATGGCTATGTTAGCCTTAAAGTTATGAATAAGCTGGTGTGTTCCAAAACAATGACAAAATTTGCCTTTAGGAGATATAAGCATTCAAAACTTACAATATCTCACGCCTGTTAAAATGAATCACATATTTTGATGACATCATCGCAGACTTCACCTTCTCACCAAATCTTCTGTCCAATCAATGCTCTCTAGAATCTGAAGCACCTGCCACCTACACTATAAACAGACAATGAAGCTGTTTCTGAAATCGGTCAGTTGTTCACACATTTACTCATTTCTACATGGTGAAATGCACATAGCACACCACACTATAAATGCGATAGGAAACATTTCAGTGTAAATATGCTTTCATTTTAGGCAAATTAAGTCTGTTTTCATGTTAGTTTCACTCCCCGCAGCAGCAGCACACACACACACACACCCACCAACGGCTCTGGTCTAAAGTAAGACTAGAGACAGGAGAGCCAGCGCGGATAATATGCGCGAGTCGACACAGACTACAAAACATATCGGACCTATTTGAATTCTGCACAGAATGCTGTATTTCAAAGCGATATGGAGGAGATTATGATGATAAAGGTTAGAGGAAACTGGCTTTACCAAACAGAAAGCCTCTAGTTAAACTGTGATATTAACAAAATGCTATTGGCTGTTTCAAAAAAGGGTAAGAGCTGCTAACAGCTGGAGCCATTTCAGGCTAAATTACGCCAACACATTGAATAACGCTGCGTGTGTCAAGGCACTTCAGTGGGCCTTTAAAAAATGAATGAGGAAGAGGGTAGTGAATGGCGTCCCAGTTCACAAAGGACCCGAGGGATGCATTTAAGGGTTAATGAATCAAAATGTATTTATAAAAATATGTGAACTCATTTATGTCTTTAATCATTTTTAATCAGCTCACAGTTTAAAGGCTTAGTTCACCCAAAAATGAAATTGATGTCATTAATGACTCACCCTAGCCTGGATGCCTGCTGAACTCAGCCCCGCCCACAAAATTTTTAGGTCAGGCGGTTATTTAGACAAGGTTGCCTACTAAAATTTGCACTTATGGGTCTATCACATAATAGTCACTTTAAGCCGCGGACATAGAAAACATCCGGCAGGGAAAAAAGCAGACATGGCAACACTGTGCAGTTGAGCTCTGTTGACATTTGACGATGCGTCGCTTCGTTGCTCTGATTGGTTGTAGGTCTATCCAATTGAGGTCTTTCCTGGTTCGGTTGAAACAAGCCCCATAATCACAGCCCAATGGAGCAGTTTCACACTCATATTCTCACTAGAATTGAGTATGACCATGTCAGGCTAGACTAAAAGGCTAGTTAGAATCTCTTGAAGCATCGAAAATACATTTTGGTCCAAAAATAAGACAAAAACTACGACTTTATTCAGCATAATAAAGATTAAAACGGTTATGAATCAGCATATTGATTCATGATTCGAATCGCGTGTCACTGCTGAAATCACGTGACATTGGCGAACCGAATCATGAATCAATACGCTGATTCAAAACCGTTTTAATCTTTATAAAGTCGAAGTTTTTGTTATTTTTGGACCAAAATGTATTTTCCCATGCTTCAAGAGATTCTAATTAACTAACTGATGTCACATATGGACTACTTTGATTATGTTTTTATTACCTTTCTGGACATGGACAGTAGTGTGCATACACTTAGAACGACATTAGGGTGAGTCATTAATAACATACATTTCATTTTTGGGTGAACTAACCCTTTAAGATCCAGTTTGATTCACTGCACACAAATTAATTAAAGTATAATGTTATTTTGCTATTGAAGTCAGAGATGAAGCATCAGGCTAAACTTTCTCTTACTTTCAAGACAAAGAAGGGTCACAAAACAAATCTAATGTCTTTAGGTAACTTAATGATCAAATAAAGTGCATTAAATGATTACATATTCATGATATAGCCTGAACTCATGAATAGTTGATATATTGCCTAGGCTAGTCCTGTATGTCAATAGACAGTCCATATTACAAATCTCTTCACTTTGTTTCTATTAGAATGGAAGAATAGGTCTATGATCTTATTCCATCAGTGTGAAGTGCTTTGGCTGGTTCCCGTTCATCATCTACATTAACATACTGCCATCCAGCTCGCGAAGCCGAAAACAAATGACAAAGCCAGACAGGAGGAGAAAGAAAGAAGGCAGCAATCAGAGAAATCAATATCTAGAGATATTGTTCAGTGGCAGATAATGAGATTTTCATGACATGATGGGGGAGTTATTGAATTTGGCGAGACAGCAACATGCACTTGATGACTGGCGATCCATCCAGGATAAATCTGAGGATCAAACACATTGTTGGTCATTTAACCTTCTCACCTGCCCAGTCGATGCTTCAAGCACGTCTCATCAAATTAGCTATCAGAATTCAACACTCGCCCTTCATGTGGCCCTGATTGATGTTGAAGACCAGACCGTTCAAGTAGAGGAGGTGTAGCAGTAGTAGATCTTGATTATGTTTATCGTGGCTGTGCATGAAACTCCTAGCCTAGAAATCTAGACGCACCCTAGCGGCAGCAAATTTAATCTGCCCGCAAGTGTCGTCTAGGAACTCTCAATACCCTTCTGAGCTGTATTCCTCTCACTCTGGACGGGCCAATCACATCGTGTATAGAGTCGCCGGGCGGGGCCATAATGACGACGGCCGAGTTGCGTTTGCGTGCTTCTAGTAAACACAGAAACTGGCGAACGGCGGCGGTCTCTCGAATCACCTTTGACTGCGATTCTGGAAGACTTGGAGTTAAGCTTTTCTCTGAGAAAAGAACAAAGAACGGCACTGAAGTCATTCTTAAAAAGGGAAGATGTGTTCGGAGTTTAGCCGACCGGATACAGTGAATGTTTAATCTATCAACAAGCTCTGCTTCACCTTCATTGCTCTGGTTGGTGTAGCGCTA